>NW_027040362.1:97668-190168 GCF_034236695.1 Oncorhynchus nerka
TATATTAGAGTTCTATAGTCACTGTACATACTAGTATATTATTAGAGTTCTATAGTCACTGTACATACTAGTATATTATTAGAGTTCTATAGTCACTGTACATACTAGTATATTATTAGAGTTCTATATTATTAGAGTTCTATAGTCACTGTACATACTAGTATATTATTAGAGTTCTATAGTCACTGTACATACTAGTATATTATTAGAGTTCTATATTATTATAGTTCTATAGTCACTGTACATACTAGTATATTATTATAGTTCTATAGTCACTGTACATACTAGTATATTATTAGAGTTCTATATTATTAGAGTTCTATAGTCACTGTACATACTAGTATATTATTAGAGTTCTATAGTCACTGTACATACTAGTATATTATTAGAGTTCTGTAGTCACCGTACATACTAGTATATTATTAGAGTTCTATAGTCACTGTACATACTAGTATATTATTAGAGTTCTATATTATTAGAGTTCTATAGTCACTGTACATACTAGTATATTATTAGAGTTCTATAGTCACTGTACATACTAGTATATTATTAGAGTTCTATAGTCACTGTACATACTAGTATATTATTAGAGTTCTATAGTCACTGTACATACTAGTATATTATTAGAGTTCTATAGTCACTGTACATTAGTATATTATTAGAGTTCTATAGTCACTGTACATACTAGTATATTATTAGAGTTCTATAGTCACTGTACATACTAGTATATTATTAGAGTTCTATATTATTAGAGTTCTATAGTCACTGTACATACTAGTATATTATTAGAGTTCTATAGTCACTGTACATACTAGTATATTATTAGAGTTCTATAGTCACTGTACATACTAGTATATTATTAGAGTTCTATAGTCACTGTACATACTAGTATATTATTAGAGTTCTATAGTCACTGTACATACTAGTATATTATTAGAGTTCTATATTATTAGAGTTCTATAGTCACTGTACATACTAGTATATTATTAGAGTTCTATAGTCACTGTACATACTAGTATATTATTAGAGTTCTATAGTCACTGTACATACTAGTATATTATTAGAGTTCTATAGTCACTGTACATACTAGTATATTATTAGAGTTCTATATTATTAGAGTTCTATAGTCTCTGTACATACTAGTATATTATTAGAGTTCTATAGTCACTGTACATACTAGTATATTAGAGTTCTATAGTCACTGTACATACTAGTATATTATTAGAGTTCTATAGTCACTGTACATACTAGTATATTATTAGAGTTCTATATTATTAGAGTTCTATAGTCTCTGTACATACTAGTATATTATTAGAGTTCTATAGTCACTGTACATACTAGTATATTATTAGAGTTCTATAGTCACTGTACATACTAGTATATTATTAGAGTTCTATAGTCACTGTACATACTAGTATATTATTAGAGTTCTATAGTCACTGTACATACTAGTATATTAGAGTTCTATATTATTAGAGTTCTATAGTCACTGTACATACTAGTATATTATTAGAGTTCTATAGTCACTGTACATACTAGTATATTATTAGAGTTCTATAGTCACTGTACATACTAGTATATTATTAGAGTTCTATAGTCACTGTACATACTAGTATATTATTAGAGTTCTATAGTCACTGTACATACTAGTATATTATTAGAGTTCTATAGTCACTGTACATACTAGTATATTATTAGAGTTCTATAGTCACTGTAAATACTAGTATATTATTAGAGTTCTATAGTCACTGTACATACTAGTATATTATTAGAGTTCTATAGTCACTGTACATACTAGTATATTATTAGAGTTCTATATTATTAGAGTTCTATAGTCACTGTACATACTAGTATATTATTAGAGTTCTATAGTCACTGTACATACTAGTATATTATTAGAGTTCTATAGTCACTGTACATACTAGTATATTATTAGAGTTCTATAGTCACTGTACATACTAGTATATTATTAGAGTTCTATAGTCACTGTACATACTAGTATATTATTAGAGTTCTATATTATTAGAGTTCTGTAGTCACTGTACATACTAGTATATTATTAGAGTTCTATAGTCACTGTACATACTAGTTTATTATTAGAGTTCTATAGTCACTGTAGATACTAGTATATTATTAGAGTTCTATATTATTAGAGTTCTATAGTCACTGTACATACTAGTATGTTATTAGAGTTCTATAGTCACTGTACATACTAGTATATTATTAGAGTTCAATAGTCACTGTACATACTAGTATATTATTAGAGTTCTATAGTCACTGTACATACTAGTATATTATTAGAGTTCAATAGTCACTGTACATACTAGTATATTATTAGAGTTCTATAGTCACTGTACATACTAGTATATTATTAGAGTTCTATAGTCACTGTACATACTAGTATATTATTAGAGTTCTATAGTCACTGTACATACTAGTATATTATTAGAGTTCTATAGTCACTGTACATACTAGTATATTATTAGAGTTCTATAGTCACTGTACATACTAGTATATTATTAGAGTTCTATATTATTAGAGTTCTATAGTCACTGTACATACTAGTATATTATTAGAGTTCTATAGTCACTGTACATACTAGTATATTATTAGAGTTCTATATTATTAGAGTTCTATAGTCTCTGTACATACTAGTATATTATTAGAGTTCTATAGTCACTGTACATACTAGTATATTATTAGAGTTCTATAGTCACTGTACATACTAGTATATTATTAGAGTTCTATAGTCACTGTACATACTAGTATATTATTAGAGTTCTATATTATTAGAGTTCTATAGTCTCTGTACATACTAGTATATTATTAGAGTTCTATAGTCACTGTACATACTAGTATATTATTAGAGTTCTATAGTCACTGTACATACTAGTATATTATTAGAGTTCTATAGTCACTGTACATACTAGTATATTATTAGAGTTCTATAGTCACTGTACATACTAGTATATTATTAGAGTTCTATATTATTAGAGTTCTGTAGTCTCTGTACATACTAGTATATTATTAGAGTTCTATAGTCACTGTACATACTAGTATATTATTAGAGTTCTATAGTCACTGTACATACTAGTATATTATTAGAGTTCTATAGTCACTGTACATACTAGTATATTATTAGAGTTCTATAGTCACTGTACATACTAGTATATTATTAGAGTTCTATATTATTAGAGTTCTATAGTCTCTGTACATACTAGTATATTATTAGAGTTCTATAGTCACTGTACATACTAGTATATTATTAGAGTTCTATAGTCACTGTACATACTAGTATATTATTAGAGTTCTATAGTCACTGTACATACTAGTATATTATTAGAGTTCTATAGTCACTGTACATACTAGTATATTATTAGAGTTCTATATTATTAGAGTTCTATAGTCACTGTACATACTAGTATATTATTAGAGTTCTATAGTCACTGTACATACTAGTATATTATTAGAGTTCTATATTATTAGAGTTCTATAGTCTCTGTACATACTAGTATATTATTAGAGTTCTATAGTCACTGTACATACTAGTATATTATTAGAGTTCTATATTATTAGAGTTCTATAGTCACTGTACATACTAGTATATTATTAGAGTTCTATAGTCACTGTACATACTAGTATATTATTAGAGTTCTATATTATTAGAGTTCTATAGTCTCTGTACATACTAGTATATTATTAGAGTTCTATAGTCACTGTACATACTAGTATATTATTAGAGTTCTATATTATTAGAGTTCTATAGTCACTGTACATACTAGTATATTATTAGAGTTCTATAGTCACTGTACATACTAGTATATTATTAGAGTTCTATAGTCACTGTACATACTAGTATATTATTAGAGTTCTATAGTCACTGTACATACTAGTATATTATTAGAGTTCTATAGTCACTGTACATACTAGTATATTATTAGAGTTCTATAGTCACTGTACATACTAGTATATTATTAGAGTTCTATAGTCACTGTAAATACTAGTATATTATTAGAGTTCTATAGTCACTGTACATACTAGTATATTATTAGAGTTCTATAGTCACTGTACATACTAGTATATTATTAGAGTTCTATATTATTAGAGTTCTATAGTCACTGTACATACTAGTATATTATTAGAGTTCTATAGTCACTGTACATACTAGTATATTATTAGAGTTCTATAGTCACTGTACATACTAGTATATTATTAGAGTTCTATAGTCACTGTACATACTAGTATATTATTAGAGTTCTATAGTCACTGTACATACTAGTATATTATTAGAGTTCTATATTATTAGAGTTCTGTAGTCACTGTACATACTAATATATTATTAGAGTTCTATAGTCACTGTACATACTAGTTTATTATTAGAGTTCTATAGTCACTGTAGATACTAGTATATTATTAGAGTTCTATATTATTAGAGTTCTATAGTCACTGTACATACTAGTATATTATTAGAGTTCTATAGTCACTGTACATACTAGTATATTATTAGAGTTCAATAGTCACTGTACATACTAGTATATTATTAGAGTTCTATAGTCACTGTACATACTAGTATATTATTAGAGTTCAATAGTCACTGTACATACTAGTATATTATTAGAGTTCTATAGTCACTGTACATACTAGTATATTATTAGAGTTCTATAGTCACTGTACATACTAGTATATTATTAGAGTTCTATAGTCACTGTACATACTAGTATATTATTAGAGTTCTATATTATTAGAGTTCTATAGTCACTGTACATACTAGTATATTATTAGAGTTCTATAGTCACTGTACATACTAGTATATTATTAGAGTTCTATATTATTAGAGTTCTATAGTCTCTGTACATACTAGTATATTATTAGAGTTCTATAGTCACTGTACATACTAGTATATTATTAGAGTTCTATAGTCACTGTACATACTAGTATATTATTAGAGTTCTATAGTCACTGTACATACTAGTATATTATTAGAGTTCTATAGTCACTGTACATACTAGTATATTATTAGAGTTCTATATTATTAGAGTTCTATAGTCACTGTACATACTAGTATATTATTAGAGTTCTATAGTCACTGTACATACTAGTATATTATTAGAGTTCTATAGTCACTGTACATACTAGTATATTATTAGAGTTCTATATTATTAGAGTTCTATAGTCTCTGTACATACTAGTATATTATTAGAGTTCTATAGTCACTGTACATACTAGTATATTATTAGAGTTCTATAGTCACTGTACATACTAGTATATTATTAGAGTTCTATAGTCACTGTACATACTAGTATATTATTAGAGTTCTATAGTCACTGTAGATACTAGTATATTATTAGAGTTCTATATTATTAGAGTTCTATAGTCACTGTACATACTAGTATATTATTAGAGTTCTATAGTCACTGTACATACTAGTATATTATTAGAGTTCAATAGTCACTGTACATACTAGTATATTATTAGAGTTCTATAGTCACTGTACATACTAGTATATTATTAGAGTTCAATAGTCACTGTACATACTAGTATATTATTAGAGTTCTATAGTCACTGTACATACTAGTATATTATTAGAGTTCTATAGTCACTGTACATACTAGTATATTATTAGAGTTCTATAGTCACTGTACATACTAGTATATTAGAGTTCTATAGTCACTGTACATACTAGTATATTATTAGAGTTCTATAGTCACTGTACATACTAGTATATTATTAGAGTTCTATATTATTAGAGTTCTATAGTCACTGTACATACTAGTATATTATTAGAGTTCTATAGTCACTGTACATACTAGTATATTATTAGAGTTCTATATTATTAGAGTTCTATAGTCTCTGTACATACTAGTATATTATTAGAGTTCTATAGTCACTGTACATACTAGTATATTATTAGAGTTCTATAGTCACTGTACATACTAGTATATTATTAGAGTTCTATAGTCACTGTACATACTAGTATATTATTAGAGTTCTATAGTCACTGTACATACTAGTATATTATTAGAGTTCTATATTATTAGAGTTCTATAGTCACTGTACATACTAGTATATTATTAGAGTTCTATAGTCACTGTACATACTAGTATATTATTAGAGTTCTATAGTCACTGTACATACTAGTATATTATTAGAGTTCTATATTATTAGAGTTCTGTAGTCTCTGTACATACTAGTATATTATTAGAGTTCTATAGTCACTGTACATACTAGTATATTATTAGAGTTCTATAGTCACTGTACATACTAGTATATTATTAGAGTTCTATAGTCACTGTACATACTAGTATATTATTAGAGTTCTATAGTCACTGTACATACTAGTATATTATTAGAGTTCTATATTATTAGAGTTCTATAGTCTCTGTACATACTAGTATATTATTAGAGTTCTATAGTCACTGTACATACTAGTATATTATTAGAGTTCTATAGTCACTGTACATACTAGTATATTATTAGAGTTCTATAGTCACTGTACATACTAGTATATTATTAGAGTTCTATAGTCACTGTACATACTAGTATATTATTAGAGTTCTATATTATTAGAGTTCTATAGTCACTGTACATACTAGTATATTATTAGAGTTCTATAGTCACTGTACATACTAGTATATTATTAGAGTTCTATATTATTAGAGTTCTATAGTCTCTGTACATACTAGTATATTATTAGAGTTCTATAGTCACTGTACATACTAGTATATTATTAGAGTTCTATATTATTAGAGTTCTATAGTCACTGTACATACTAGTATATTATTAGAGTTCTATAGTCACTGTACATACTAGTATATTATTAGAGTTCTATATTATTAGAGTTCTATAGTCTCTGTACATACTAGTATATTATTAGAGTTCTATAGTCACTGTACATACTAGTATATTATTAGAGTTCTATATTATTAGAGTTCTATAGTCACTGTACATACTAGTATATTATTAGAGTTCTATAGTCACTGTACATACTAGTATATTATTAGAGTTCTATAGTCACTGTACATACTAGTATATTATTAGAGTTCTATAGTCACTGTACATACTAGTATATTATTAGAGTTCTATAGTCACTGTACATACTAGTATATTATTAGAGTTCTATAGTCACTGTACATACTAGTATATTATTAGAGTTCTATAGTCACTGTAAATACTAGTATATTATTAGAGTTCTATAGTCACTGTACATACTAGTATATTATTAGAGTTCTATAGTCACTGTACATACTAGTATATTATTAGAGTTCTATATTATTAGAGTTCTATAGTCACTGTACATACTAGTATATTATTAGAGTTCTATAGTCACTGTACATACTAGTATATTATTAGAGTTCTATAGTCACTGTACATACTAGTATATTATTAGAGTTCTATAGTCACTGTACATACTAGTATATTATTAGAGTTCTATAGTCACTGTACATACTAGTATATTATTAGAGTTCTATATTATTAGAGTTCTGTAGTCACTGTACATACTAGTATATTATTAGAGTTCTATAGTCACTGTACATACTAGTTTATTATTAGAGTTCTATAGTCACTGTAGATACTAGTATATTATTAGAGTTCTATATTATTAGAGTTCTATAGTCACTGTACATACTAGTATATTATTAGAGTTCTATAGTCACTGTACATACTAGTATATTATTAGAGTTCAATAGTCACTGTACATACTAGTATATTATTAGAGTTCTATAGTCACTGTACATACTAGTATATTATTAGAGTTCTATAGTCACTGTACATACTAGTATATTATTAGAGTTCTATAGTCACTGTACATACTAGTATATTATTAGAGTTCTATAGTCACTGTACATACTAGTATATTATTAGAGTTCTATAGTCACTGTACATACTAGTATATTATTAGAGTTCTATATTATTAGAGTTCTATAGTCACTGTACATACTAGTATATTATTAGAGTTCTATAGTCACTGTACATACTAGTATATTATTAGAGTTCTATATTATTAGAGTTCTATAGTCTCTGTACATACTAGTATATTATTAGAGTTCTATAGTCACTGTACATACTAGTATATTATTAGAGTTCTATAGTCACTGTACATACTAGTATATTATTAGAGTTCTATAGTCACTGTACATACTAGTATATTATTAGAGTTCTATAGTCACTGTACATACTAGTATATTATTAGAGTTCTATATTATTAGAGTTCTATAGTCACTGTACATACTAGTATATTATTAGAGTTCTATAGTCACTGTACATACTAGTATATTATTAGAGTTCTATAGTCACTGTACATACTAGTATATTATTAGAGTTCTATATTATTAGAGTTCTGTAGTCTCTGTACATACTAGTATATTATTAGAGTTCTATAGTCACTGTACATACTAGTATATTATTAGAGTTCTATAGTCACTGTACATACTAGTATATTATTAGAGTTCTATAGTCACTGTACATACTAGTATATTATTAGAGTTCTATAGTCACTGTACATACTAGTATATTATTAGAGTTCTATATTATTAGAGTTCTATAGTCTCTGTACATACTAGTATATTATTAGAGTTCTATAGTCACTGTACATACTAGTATATTATTAGAGTTCTATAGTCACTGTACATACTAGTATATTATTAGAGTTCTATAGTCACTGTACATACTAGTATATTATTAGAGTTCTATAGTCACTGTACATACTAGTATATTATTAGAGTTCTATATTATTAGAGTTCTATAGTCACTGTACATACTAGTATATTATTAGAGTTCTATAGTCACTGTACATACTAGTATATTATTAGAGTTCTATATTATTAGAGTTCTATAGTCTCTGTACATACTAGTATATTATTAGAGTTCTATAGTCACTGTACATACTAGTATATTATTAGAGTTCTATATTATTAGAGTTCTATAGTCACTGTACATACTAGTATATTATTAGAGTTCTATAGTCACTGTACATACTAGTATATTATTAGAGTTCTATATTATTAGAGTTCTATAGTCACTGTACATACTAGTATATTATTAGAGTTCTATAGTCACTGTATACTAGTATATTATTAGAGTTCTATAGTCACTGTACATACTAGTATATTATTAGAGTTCTATAGTCACTGTACATACTAGTATATTATTAGAGTTCTATAGTCACTGTACATACTAGTATATTATTAGAGTTCTATATTATTAGAGTTCTATAGTCACTGTACATACTAGTATATTATTAGAGTTCTATAGTCACTGTACATACTAGTATATTATTAGAGTTCTATAGTCACTGTACATACTAGTATATTATTAGAGTTCTATAGTCACTGTACATACTAGTATATTATTAGAGTTCTATAGTCACTGTACATACTAGTATATTATTAGAGTTCTATAGTCACTGTACATACTAGTATATTATTAGAGTTCTATAGTCACTGTACATACTAGTATATTATTAGAGTTCTATAGTCACTGTACATACTAGTATATTATTAGAGTTCTATAGTCACTGTACATACTAGTTTATTATTAGAGTTCTGTAGTCACTGTACATACTAGTATATTATTAGAGTTCTATAGTCACTGTACATACTAGTATATTATTAGAGTTCTATATTATTAGAGTTCTGTAGTCACTGTACATACTAGTATATTATTAGAGTTCTATAGTCACTGTACATACTAGTATATTATTAGAGTTCTATAGTCACTGTACATACTAGTATATTATTAGAGTTCTATATTATTAGAGTTCTGTAGTCACTGTACATACTAGTATATTATTAGAGTTCTATAGTCACTGTACATACTAGTTTATTATTAGAGTTCTATAGTCACTGTAGATACTAGTATATTATTAGAGTTCTATATTATTAGAGTTCTATAGTCACTGTACATACTAGTATATTATTAGAGTTCTATAGTCACTGTACATACTAGTATATTATTAGAGTTCAATAGTCACTGTACATACTAGTATATTATTAGAGTTCTATAGTCACTGTACATACTAGTATATTATTAGAGTTCTATAGTCACTGTACATACTAGTATATTATTAGAGTTCTATATTATTAGAGTTCTATAGTCTCTGTACATACTAGTATATTATTAGAGTTCTATAGTCACTGTACATACTAGTATATTATTAGAGTTCTATAGTCACTGTACATACTAGTATATTATTAGAGTTCTATAGTCACTGTACATACTAGTATATTATTAGAGTTCTATATTATTAGAGTTCTATAGTCTCTGTACATACTAGTATATTATTAGAGTTCTATAGTCACTGTACATACTAGTATATTATTAGAGTTCTATAGTCACTGTACATACTAGTATATTATTAGAGTTCTATAGTCACTGTACATACTAGTATATTATTAGAGTTCTATAGTCACTGTACATACTAGTATATTATTAGAGTTCTATATTATTAGAGTTCTGTAGTCACTGTACATACTAGTATATTATTAGAGTTCTATAGTCACTGTACATACTAGTATATTATTAGAGTTCTATAGTCACTGTACATACTAGTATATTATTAGAGTTCTATATTATTAGAGTTCTGTAGTCACTGTACATACTAGTATATTATTAGAGTTCTATAGTCACTGTACATACTAGTTTATTATTAGAGTTCTATAGTCACTGTAGATACTAGTATATTATTAGAGTTCTATATTATTAGAGTTCTATAGTCACTGTACATACTAGTATATTATTAGAGTTCTATAGTCACTGTACATACTAGTATATTATTAGAGTTCAATAGTCACTGTACATACTAGTATATTATTAGAGTTCTATAGTCACTGTACATACTAGTATATTATTAGAGTTCTATAGTCACTGTACATACTAGTATATTATTAGAGTTCTATATTATTAGAGTTCTATAGTCTCTGTACATACTAGTATATTATTAGAGTTCTATAGTCACTGTACATACTAGTATATTATTAGAGTTCTATAGTCACTGTACATACTAGTATTATTAGAGTTCTATAGTCACTGTACATACTAGTATATTATTAGAGTTCTATATTATTAGAGTTCTATAGTCTCTGTACATACTAGTATATTATTAGAGTTCTATAGTCACTGTACATACTAGTATATTATTAGAGTTCTATAGTCACTGTACATACTAGTATATTATTAGAGTTCTATAGTCACTGTACATACTAGTATATTATTAGAGTTCTATAGTCACTGTACATACTAGTATATTATTAGAGTTCTATATTATTAGAGTTCTATAGTCACTGTACATACTAGTATATTATTAGAGTTCTATAGTCACTGTACATACTAGTATATTATTAGAGTTCTATAGTCACTGTACATACTAGTATATTATTAGAGTTCTATATTATTAGAGTTCTGTAGTCTCTGTACATACTAGTATATTATTAGAGTTCTATAGTCACTGTACATACTAGTATATTATTAGAGTTCTATAGTCACTGTACATACTAGTATATTATTAGAGTTCTATAGTCACTGTACATACTAGTATATTATTAGAGTTCTATAGTCACTGTACATACTAGTATATTATTAGAGTTCTATATTATTAGAGTTCTATAGTCTCTGTACATACTAGTATATTATTAGAGTTCTATAGTCACTGTACATACTAGTATATTATTAGAGTTCTATAGTCACTGTACATACTAGTATATTATTAGAGTTCTATAGTCACTGTACATACTAGTATATTATTAGAGTTCTATAGTCACTGTACATACTAGTATATTATTAGAGTTCTATATTATTAGAGTTCTATAGTCACTGTACATACTAGTATATTATTAGAGTTCTATAGTCACTGTACATACTAGTATATTATTAGAGTTCTATATTATTAGAGTTCTATAGTCTCTGTACATACTAGTATATTATTAGAGTTCTATAGTCACTGTACATACTAGTATATTATTAGAGTTCTATATTATTAGAGTTCTATAGTCACTGTACATACTAGTATATTATTAGAGTTCTATAGTCACTGTACATACTAGTATATTATTAGAGTTCTATATTATTAGAGTTCTATAGTCTCTGTACATACTAGTATATTATTAGAGTTCTATAGTCACTGTACATACTAGTATATTATTAGAGTTCTATAGTCACTGTACATACTAGTATATTATTAGAGTTCTATAGTCACTGTACATACTAGTATATTATTAGAGTTCTATAGTCACTGTACATACTAGTATATTATTAGAGTTCTATATTATTAGAGTTCTATAGTCACTGTACATACTAGTATATTATTAGAGTTCTATAGTCACTGTACATACTAGTATATTATTAGAGTTCTATAGTCACTGTACATACTAGTATATTATTAGAGTTCTATAGTCACTGTACATACTAGTATATTATTAGAGTTCTATAGTCACTGTACATACTAGTATATTATTAGAGTTCTATAGTCACTGTACATACTAGTATATTATTAGAGTTCTATAGTCACTGTACATACTAGTATATTATTAGAGTTCTGTAGTCACTGTACATACTAGTATATTATTAGAGTTCTATAGTCACTGTACATACTAGTTTATTATTAGAGTTCTGTAGTCACTGTACATACTAGTATATTATTAGAGTTCTATAGTCACTGTACATACTAGTATATTATTAGAGTTCTATATTATTAGAGTTCTGTAGTCACTGTACATACTAGTATATTATTAGAGTTCTATAGTCACTGTACATACTAGTATATTATTAGAGTTCTATAGTCACTGTACATACTAGTATATTATTAGAGTTCTATATTATTAGAGTTCTGTAGTCACTGTACATACTAGTATATTATTAGAGTTCTATAGTCACTGTACATACTAGTTTATTATTAGAGTTCTATAGTCACTGTAGATACTAGTATATTATTAGAGTTCTATATTATTAGAGTTCTATAGTCACTGTACATACTAGTATATTATTAGAGTTCTATAGTCACTGTACATACTAGTATATTATTAGAGTTCAATAGTCACTGTACATACTAGTATATTATTAGAGTTCTATAGTCACTGTACATACTAGTATATTATTAGAGTTCTATAGTCACTGTACATACTAGTATATTATTAGAGTTCTATATTATTAGAGTTCTATAGTCTCTGTACATACTAGTATATTATTAGAGTTCTATAGTCACTGTACATACTAGTATATTATTAGAGTTCTATAGTCACTGTACATACTAGTATATTATTAGAGTTCTATAGTCACTGTACATACTAGTATATTATTAGAGTTCTATATTATTAGAGTTCTATAGTCTCTGTACATACTAGTATATTATTAGAGTTCTATAGTCACTGTACATACTAGTATATTATTAGAGTTCTATAGTCACTGTACATACTAGTATATTATTAGAGTTCTATAGTCACTGTACATACTAGTATATTATTAGAGTTCTATAGTCACTGTACATACTAGTATATTATTAGAGTTCTATATTATTAGAGTTCTGTAGTCACTGTACATACTAGTATATTATTAGAGTTCTATAGTCACTGTACATACTAGTATATTATTAGAGTTCTATAGTCACTGTACATACTAGTATATTATTAGAGTTCTATATTATTAGAGTTCTGTAGTCACTGTACATACTAGTATATTATTAGAGTTCTATAGTCACTGTACATACTAGTTTATTATTAGAGTTCTATAGTCACTGTAGATACTAGTATATTATTAGAGTTCTATATTATTAGAGTTCTATAGTCACTGTACATACTAGTATATTATTAGAGTTCTATAGTCACTGTACATACTAGTATATTATTAGAGTTCAATAGTCACTGTACATACTAGTATATTATTAGAGTTCTATAGTCACTGTACATACTAGTATATTATTAGAGTTCTATAGTCACTGTACATACTAGTATATTATTAGAGTTCTATATTATTAGAGTTCTATAGTCTCTGTACATACTAGTATATTATTAGAGTTCTATAGTCACTGTACATACTAGTATATTATTAGAGTTCTATAGTCACTGTACATACTAGTATATTATTAGAGTTCTATAGTCACTGTACATACTAGTATATTATTAGAGTTCTATATTATTAGAGTTCTATAGTCTCTGTACATACTAGTATATTATTAGAGTTCTATAGTCACTGTACATACTAGTATATTATTAGAGTTCTATAGTCACTGTACATACTAGTATATTATTAGAGTTCTATAGTCACTGTACATACTAGTATATTATTAGAGTTCTATAGTCACTGTACATACTAGTATATTATTAGAGTTCTATATTATTAGAGTTCTGTAGTCACTGTACATACTAGTATATTATTAGAGTTCTATAGTCACTGTACATACTAGTATATTATTAGAGTTCTATAGTCACTGTACATACTAGTATATTATTAGAGTTCTGTAGTCACTGTACATACTAGTATATTATTAGAGTTCTATAGTCACTGTACATACTAGTTTATTATTAGAGTTCTATAGTCACTGTAGATACTAGTATATTATTAGAGTTCTATATTATTAGAGTTCTATAGTCACTGTACATACTAGTATATTATTAGAGTTCTATAGTCACTGTACATACTAGTATATTATTAGAGTTCTATAGTCACTGTACATACAAGTATATTATTAGAGTTCTATAGTCACTGTACATACTAGTATATTATTAGAGTTCTATAGTCACTGTACATACTAGTATATTATTAGAGTTCTATAGTCACTGTACATACTAGTATATTATTAGAGTTCAATAGTCACTGTACATACTAGTATATTATTAGAGTTCTATAGTCACTGTACATACTAGTATATTATTAGAGTTCTATAGTCACTGTACATACTAGTATATTATTAGAGTTCTATATTATTAGAGTTCTATAGTCTCTGTACATACTAGTATATTATTAGAGTTCTATAGTCACTGTACATACTAGTATATTATTAGAGTTCTATAGTCACTGTACATACTAGTATATTATTAGAGTTCTATAGTCACTGTACATACTAGTATATTATTAGAGTTCTATAGTCACTGTACATACTAGTATATTATTAGAGTTCTATAGTCACTGTACATACTAGTATATTATTAGAGTTCTATAGTCACTGTACATACTAGTATATTATTAGAGTTCTATATTATTAGAGTTCTATAGTCTCTGTACATACTAGTATATTATTAGAGTTCTATAGTCACTGTACATACTAGTATATTATTAGAGTTCTATAGTCACTGTACATACTAGTATATTATTAGAGTTCTATAGTCACTGTACATACTAGTATATTATTAGAGTTCTATATTATTAGAGTTCTGTAGTCACTGTACATACTAGTATATTATTAGAGTTCTATAGTCACTGTACATACTAGTATTATTAGAGTTCTATAGTCACTGTACATACTAGTATATTATTAGAGTTCTATATTATTAGAGTTCTGTAGTCACTGTACATACTAGTATATTATTAGAGTTCTATAGTCACTGTACATACTAGTTTATTATTAGAGTTCTATAGTCACTGTAGATACTAGTATATTATTAGAGTTCTATATTATTAGAGTTCTATAGTCACTGTACATACTAGTATATTATTAGAGTTCTATAGTCACTGTACATACTAGTATTATTAGAGTTCAATAGTCACTGTACATACTAGTATATTATTAGAGTTCTATAGTCACTGTACATACTAGATATTATTAGAGTTCTATAGTCACTGTACATACTAGTATATTATTAGAGTTCTATATTATTAGAGTTCTATAGTCTCTGTACATACTAGTATATTATTAGAGTTCTATAGTCACTGTACATACTAGTATATTATTAGAGTTCTATAGTCACTGTACATACTAGTATATTATTAGAGTTCTATAGTCACTGTACATACTAGTATATTATTAGAGTTCTATATTATTAGAGTTCTATAGTCTCTGTACATACTAGTATATTATTAGAGTTCTATAGTCACTGTACATACTAGTATATTATTAGAGTTCTATAGTCACTGTACATACTAGTATATTATTAGAGTTCTATAGTCACTGTACATACTAGTATATTATTAGAGTTCTATAGTCACTGTACATACTAGTATATTATTAGAGTTCTATATTATTAGAGTTCTGTAGTCACTGTACATACTAGTATATTATTAGAGTTCTATAGTCACTGTACATACTAGTATATTATTAGAGTTCTATAGTCACTGTACATACTAGTATATTATTAGAGTTCAATAGTCACTGTACATACTAGTATATTATTAGAGTTCTATAGTCACTGTACATACAAGTATATTATTAGAGTTCTATAGTCACTGTACATACTAGTATATTATTAGAGTTCTATAGTCACTGTACATACTAGTATATTATTAGAGTTCTATAGTCACTGTACATACTAGTATATTATTAGAGTTCAATAGTCACTGTACATACTAGTATATTATTAGAGTTCTATAGTCACTGTACATACTAGTATATTATTAGAGTTCTATAGTCACTGTACATACTAGTATATTATTAGAGTTCTATATTATTAGAGTTCTATAGTCTCTGTACATACTAGTATATTATTAGAGTTCTATAGTCACTGTACATACTAGTATATTATTAGAGTTCTATAGTCACTGTACATACTAGTATATTATTAGAGTTCTATAGTCACTGTACATACTAGTATATTATTAGAGTTCTATATTATTAGAGTTCTATAGTCTCTGTACATACTAGTATATTATTAGAGTTCTATAGTCACTGTACATACTAGTATATTATTAGAGTTCTATAGTCACTGTACATACTAGTATATTATTAGAGTTCTATAGTCACTGTACATACTAGTATATTATTAGAGTTCTATATTATTAGAGTTCTGTAGTCACTGTACATACTAGTATATTATTAGAGTTCTATAGTCACTGTACATACTAGTATATTATTAGAGTTCTATAGTCACTGTACATACTAGTATATTATTAGAGTTCTATATTATTAGAGTTCTGTAGTCACTGTACATACTAGTATATTATTAGAGTTCTATAGTCACTGTACATACTAGTTTATTATTAGAGTTCTATAGTCACTGTAGATACTAGTATATTATTAGAGTTCTATATTATTAGAGTTCTATAGTCACTGTACATATTTAGTATATTATTAGAGTTCTATAGTCACTGTACATACTAGTATATTATTAGAGTTCAATAGTCACTGTACATACTAGTATATTATTAGAGTTCTATAGTCACTGTACATACTAGTATATTATTAGAGTTCTATAGTCACTGTACATACTAGTATATTATTAGAGTTCTATATTATTAGAGTTCTATAGTCTCTGTACATACTAGTATATTATTAGAGTTCTATAGTCACTGTACATACTAGTATATTATTAGAGTTCTATAGTCACTGTACATACTAGTATATTATTAGAGTTCTATAGTCACTGTACATACTAGTATATTATTAGAGTTCTATATTATTAGAGTTCTATAGTCTCTGTACATACTAGTATATTATTAGAGTTCTATAGTCACTGTACATACTAGTATATTATTAGAGTTCTATAGTCACTGTACATACTAGTATATTATTAGAGTTCTATAGTCACTGTACATACTAGTATATTATTAGAGTTCTATAGTCACTGTACATACTAGTATATTATTAGAGTTCTATATTATTAGAGTTCTGTAGTCACTGTACATACTAGTATATTATTAGAGTTCTATAGTCACTGTACATACTAGTATATTATTAGAGTTCTATAGTCACTGTACATACTAGTATATTATTAGAGTTCTATATTATTAGAGTTCTGTAGTCACTGTACATACTAGTATATTATTAGAGTTCTATAGTCACTGTACATACTAGTTTATTATTAGAGTTCTATAGTCACTGTAGATACTAGTATATTATTAGAGTTCTATATTATTAGAGTTCTATAGTCACTGTACATACTAGTATATTATTAGAGTTCTATAGTCACTGTACATACTAGTATATTATTAGAGTTCAATAGTCACTGTACATACTAGTATATTATTAGAGTTCTATAGTCACTGTACATACAAGTATATTATTAGAGTTCTATAGTCACTGTACATACTAGTATATTATTAGAGTTCTATAGTCACTGTACATACTAGTATATTATTAGAGTTCTATAGTCACTGTACATACTAGTATATTATTAGAGTTCTATAGTCACTGTACATACTAGTACATTATTAGAGTTCTATATTATTAGAGTTCTATAGTCACTGTACATACTAGTATATTATTAGAGTTCTATAGTCACTGTACATACTAGTATATTATTAGAGTTCTATAGTCACTGTACATACTAGTATATTATTAGAGTTCTATAGTCACTGTACATACTAGTATATTATTAGAGTTCTATAGTCACTGTACATACTAGTATATTATTAGAGTTCTATAGTCACTGTACATACTAGTATATTATTAGAGTTCTATAGTCACTGTACATACTACTTTATTATTAGAGTTCAATAGTCACTGTACATACTAGTATATTATTAGAGTTCTATAGTCACTGTACATACTAGTATATTATTAGAGTTCTATAGTCACTGTACATACTAGTATATTATTAGAGTTCTGTAGTCACTGTACATACTAGTATATTATTAGAGTTCTATAGTCACTGTACATACTAGTATATTATTAGAGTTCTATATTATTAGAGTTCTATAGTCACTGTACATACTAGTATATTATTAGAGTTCTATATTATTAGAGTTCTGTAGTCACTGTACATACTAGTATATTATTAGAGTTCTATAGTCACTGTACATACTAGTATATTATTAGAGTTCTATAGTCACTGTACATACTAGTATATTATTAGAGTTCTATAGTCACTGTACATACTAGTATATTATTAGAGTTCTATAGTCACTGTACATACTAGTATATTATTAGAGTTCTATAGTCACTGTACATACTAGTATATTATTAGAGTTCTATAGTCACTGTACATACTAGTACATTATTAGAGTTCTATATTATTAGAGTTCTATAGTCACTGTACATACTAGTATATTATTAGAGTTCTATAGTCACTGTACATACTAGTATATTATTAGAGTTCTATAGTCACTGTACATACTAGTATATTATTAGAGTTCTATAGTCACTGTACATACTAGTATATTATTAGAGTTCTATAGTCACTGTACATACTAGTATATTATTAGAGTTCTATATTATTAGAGTTCTAGAAGTCACTGTACATACTAGTATATTATTAGAGTTCTATAGTCACTGTACATACTAGTATATTATTAGAGTTCTATAGTCACTGTACATACTAGTATATTATTAGAGTTCTATAGTCACTGTACATACTAGTATATTATTAGAGTTCTATAGTCACTGTACATACTAGTATATTATTAGAGTTCTATAGTCACTGTACATACTCGTTTATTATTAGAGTTCAATAGTCACTGTACATACTAGTATATTATTAGAGTTCAATAGTCACTGTACATACTAGTATATTATTAGAGTTCTATAGTCACTGTACATACTAGTATATTATTAGAGTTCTATAGTCACTGTACATACTAGTATATTATTAGAGTTCTATAGTCACTGTACATACTAGTATATTATTAGAGTTCTATAGTCACTGTACATACTAGTATATTATTAGAGTTCTATATTATTAGAGTTCTATAGTCACTGTACATACTAGTATATTATTAGAGTTCTATAGTCACTGTACATACTAGTATATTATTAGAGTTCTATAGTCACTGTACATACTAGTATATTATTAGAGTTCTATAGTCACTGTACATACTAGTATATTATTAGAGTTCTGTAGTCACTGTACATACTAGTATATTATTAGAGTTCAATAGTCACTGTACATACTAGTATATTATTAGAGTTCTATAGTCACTGTACATACTAATATATTATTAGAGTTCTATAGTCACTGTACATACTAGTATATTATTAGAGTTCTGTAGTCACTGTACATACTAGTATATTTTAGAGTTCAATAGTCACTGTACATACTAGTATATTATTAGAGTTCTATAGTCACTGTACATACTAATATATTATTAGAGTTCTATAGTCACTGTACATACTAGTATATTATTAGAGTTCTGTAGTCACTGTACATACTAGTATATTATTAGAGTTCTGTAGTCACTGTACATACTAGTATATTATTAGAGTTCTATATTATTAGAGTTCTATAGTCACTGTACATACTAGTATATTATTAGAGTTCTATAGTCACTGTACATACTAGTATATTATTAGAGTTCTGTAGTCACTGTACATACTAGTATATTATTAGAGTTCTGTAGTCACTGTACATACTAGTATATTATTAGAGTTCTATAGTCACTGTAGATACTAGTATATTATTAGAGTTCTATAGTCACTGTACATACTAGTATATTATTAGAGTTCTATAGTCACTGTACATACTAGTATATTATTAGAGTTCTATAGTCACTGTACATACTAGTATATTATTAGAGTTCTATAGTCACTGTACATACTACTTTATTATTAGAGTTCAATAGTCACTGTACATACTAGTATATTATTAGAGTTCTATAGTCACTGTACATACTAGTATATTATTAGAGTTCTATAGTCACTGTACATACTAGTATATTATTAGAGTTCTGTAGTCACTGTACATACTAGTATATTATTAGAGTTCTATAGTCACTGTACATACTAGTATATTATTAGAGTTCTATATTATTAGAGTTCTATAGTCACTGTACATACTAGTATATTATTAGAGTTCTATATTATTAGAGTTCTGTAGTCACTGTACATACTAGTATATTATTAGAGTTCTATAGTCACTGTACATACTAGTATATTATTAGAGTTCTATAGTCACTGTACATACTAGTATATTATTAGAGTTCTATAGTCACTGTACATACTAGTATATTATTAGAGTTCTATAGTCACTGTACATACTAGTATATTATTAGAGTTCTATAGTCACTGTACATACTAGTATATTATTAGAGTTCTATAGTCACTGTACATACTAGTACATTATTAGAGTTCTATATTATTAGAGTTCTATAGTCACTGTACATACTAGTATATTATTAGAGTTCTATAGTCACTGTACATACTAGTATATTATTAGAGTTCTATAGTCACTGTACATACTAGTATATTATTAGAGTTCTATATTATTAGAGTTCTGTAGTCACTGTACATACTAGTATATTATTAGAGTTCTATAGTCACTGTACATACTAGTATATTATTAGAGTTCTATAGTCACTGTACATACTAGTATATTATTAGAGTTCTATATTATTAGAGTTCTGTAGTCACTGTACATACTAGTATATTATTAGAGTTCTATAGTCACTGTACATACTAGTTTATTATTAGAGTTCTATAGTCACTGTAAATACTAGTATATTATTAGAGTTCTATATTATTAGAGTTCTATAGTCACTGTACATACTAGTATATTATTAGAGTTCTATAGTCACTGTACATACTAGTATATTATTAGAGTTCTATAGTCACTGTACATACTAGTATATTATTAGAGTTCTATATTATTAGAGTTCTGTAGTCACTGTACATACTAGTATATTATTAGAGTTCTATAGTCACTGTACATACTAGTATATTATTAGAGTTCTATATTATTAGAGTTCTATAGTCACTGTACATACTAGTATATTATTAGAGTTCTATAGTCACTGTACATACTAGTATATTATTAGAGTTCTATAGTCACTGTACATACTAGTATATTATTAGAGTTCTATAGTCACTGTACATACTAGTATATTATTAGAGTTCTATAGTCACTGTACATACTAGTATATTATTAGAGTTCTATAGTCACTGTACATACTAGTATATTATTATTAGAGTTCTATAGTCACTGTACATACTAGTACATTATTAGAGTTCTATATTATTAGAGTTCTATAGTCACTGTACATACTAGTATATTATTAGAGTTCTATAGTCACTGTACATACTAGTATATTATTAGAGTTCTATAGTCACTGTACATACTAGTATATTATTAGAGTTCTATAGTCACTGTACATACTAGTATATTATTAGAGTTCTATAGTCACTGTACATACTAGTATATTATTAGAGTTCTATAGTCACTGTACATACTACTTTATTATTAGAGTTCAATAGTCACTGTACATACTAGTATATTATTAGAGTTCTATAGTCACTGTACATACTAGTATATTATTAGAGTTCTATAGTCACTGTACATACTAGTATATTATTAGAGTTCTGTAGTCACTGTACATACTAGTATATTATTAGAGTTCTATAGTCACTGTACATACTAGTATATTATTAGAGTTCTATATTATTAGAGTTCTATAGTCACTGTACATACTAGTATATTATTAGAGTTCTATATTATTAGAGTTCTGTAGTCACTGTACATACTAGTATATTATTAGAGTTCTATAGTCACTGTACATACTAGTATATTATTAGAGTTCTATAGTCACTGTACATACTAATATATTATTAGAGTTCTATAGTCACTGTACATACTAGTATATTATTAGAGTTCTGTAGTCACTGTACATACTAGTATATTATTAGAGTTCAATAGTCACTGTACATACTAGTATATTATTAGAGTTCTATAGTCACTGTACATACTAATATATTATTAGAGTTCTATAGTCACTGTACATACTAGTATATTATTAGAGTTCTGTAGTCACTGTACATACTAGTATATTATTAGAGTTCTGTAGTCACTGTACATACTAGTATATTATTAGAGTTCTATATTATTAGAGTTCTATAGTCACTGTACATACTAGTATATTATTAGAGTTCTATAGTCACTGTACATACTAGTATATTATTAGAGTTCTGTAGTCACTGTACATACTAGTATATTATTAGAGTTCTGTAGTCACTGTACATACTAGTATATTATTAGAGTTCTGTAGTCACTGTACATACTAGTATATTATTAGAGTTCTATAGTCACTGTAGATACTAGTATATTATTAGAGTTCTATAGTCACTGTACATACTAGTATATTATTAGAGTTCTGTAGTCACTGTACATACTAGTATATTATTAGAGTTCTATAGTCACTGTAGATACTAGTATATTATTAGAGTTCTATAGTCACTGTACATACTAGTATATTATTAGAGTTCTGTAGTCACTGTAGATACTAGTATATTATTAGAGTTCTATAGTCACTGTACATACTAGTATATTATTAGAGTTCTATATTATTAGAGTTCTATAGTCACTGTACATAGTAGTATATTATTAGAGTTCTATAGTCACTGTACATAATAGTATATTATTAGAGTTCTGTAGTCACTGTACATACTAGTATATTATTAGAGTTCTATAGTCACTGTACATACTAGTATATTATTAGAGTTCTGTAGTCACTGTACATACTAGTATATTATTAGAGTTCTATAGTCACTGTACATACTAGTATATTATTAGAGTTCTATATTATTAGAGTTCTATAGTCACTGTACATACTAGTATATTATTAGAGTTCTATAGTCTCTGTACATACTAGTATATTATTAGAGTTCTATAGTCACTGTACATACTAGTATATTATTAGAGTTCTATAGTCACTGTACATACTAGTTTATTATTAGAGTTCTATAGTCACTGTACATACTAGTATATTATTAGAGTTCTATATTATTAGAGTTCTATAGTCACTGTACATACTAGTATATTATTAGAGTTCTATAGTCTCTGTACATACTAGTATATTATTAGAGTTCTATAGTCACTGTACATACTAGTATATTATTAGAGTTCTATAGTCACTGTACATACTAGTATATTATTAGAGTTCTATAGTCACTGTACATACTAGTATATTATTAGAGTTCTATATTATTAGAGTTCTATAGTCACTGTACATACTAGTATATTATTAGAGTTCTATAGTCACTGTACATACTAGTATATTATTAGAGTTCTATAGTCACTGTACATACTAGTATATTATTAGAGTTCTATAGTCACTGTACATACTAGTATATTATTAGAGTTCTGTAGTCACTGTACATACTAGTTTATTATTAGAGTTCTGTAGTCACAGTACATACTAGTATATTATTAGAGTTCTATAGTCACTGTACATACTAGTATATTATTAGAGTTCTATATTATTAGAGTTCTGTAGTCACTGTACATACTAGTATATTATTAGAGTTCTATAGTCACTGTACATACTAGTATATTATTAGAGTTCTATAGTCACTGTACATACTAGTATATTATTAGAGTTCTATATTATTAGAGTTCTGTATTCACTGTACATACTAGTATATTATTAGAGTTCTATAGTCACTGTACATACTAGTTTATTATTAGAGTTCTATAGTCACTGTAGATACTAGTATATTATTAGAGTTCTATATTATTAGAGTTCTATAGTCACTGTACATACTAGTATATTATTAGAGTTCTATAGTCACTGTACATACTAGTATATTATTAGAGTTCAATAGTCACTGTACATACTAGTATATTATTAGAGTTCTATAGTCACTGTACATACTAGTATATTATTAGAGTTCTATAGTCACTGTACATACTAGTATATTATTAGAGTTCTATAGTCACTGTACATACTAGTATATTATTAGAGTTCTATAGTCACTGTACATACTAGTATATTATTAGAGTTCTATAGTCACTGTACATACTAGTATATTATTAGAGTTCTATAGTCACTGTACATACTAGTACATTATTAGAGTTCTATATTATTCGAGTTCTATAGTCACTGTACATACTAGTATATTATTAGAGTTCTATAGTCACTGTACATACTAGTATATTATTAGAGTTCTATAGTCACTGTACATACTAGTATATTATTAGAGTTCTATAGTCACTGTACATACTAGTATATTATTAGAGTTCTATATTATTAGAGTTCTGTAGTCACTGTACATACTAGTATATTATTAGAGTTCTATAGTCACTGTACATACTAGTATATTATTAGAGTTCTATAGTCACTGTACATACTAGTATATTATTAGAGTTCTATATTATTAGAGTTCTGTAGTCACTGTACATACTAGTATATTATTAGAGTTCTATAGTCACTGTACATACTAGTATATTATTAGAGTTCTATAGTCACTGTACATACTAGTATATTATTAGAGTTCAATAGTCACTGTACATACTAGTATATTATTAGAGTTCTATAGTCACTGTACATACTAGTATATTATTAGAGTTCTATAGTCACTGTACATACTAGTATATTATTAGAGTTCTATAGTCACTGTACATACTAGTATATTATTAGAGTTCTATAGTCACTGTACATACTAGTATATTATTAGAGTTCTATAGTCACTGTACATACTAGTATATTATTAGAGTTCTATATTATTAGAGTTCTATAGTCACTGTACATACTAGTATATTATTAGAGTTCTATAGTCACTGTACATACTAGTATATTATTAGAGTTCTATAGTCACTGTACATACTAGTATATTATTAGAGTTCTATAGTCACTGTACATACTAGTATATTATTAGAGTTCTATAGTCACTGTACATACTAGTATATTATTATAGTTCTATAGTCACTGTACATACTAGTATATTATTAGAGTTCTATATTATTAGAGTTCTATAGTCACTGTACATACTAATATATTATTAGAGTTCTATAGTCAATGTACATACTAGTATATTATTAGAGTTCTATAGTCACTGTACATACTAGTATATTATTAGAGTTCTATAGTCACTGTACATACTAGTATATTATTAGAGTTCTGTAGTCACTGTACATACTAGTTTATTATTAGAGTTCTGTAGTCACTGTACATACTAGTATATTATTAGAGTTCTATAGTCACTGTACATACTAGTATATTATTAGAGTTCTATATTATTAGAGTTCTGTAGTCACTGTACATACTAGTATATTATTAGAGTTCTATAGTCACTGTACATACTAGTTTATTATTAGAGTTCTATAGTCACTGTAGATACTAGTATATTATTAGAGTTCTATATTATTAGAGTTCTATAGTCACTGTACATACTAGTATATTATTAGAGTTCTATAGTCACTGTACATACTAGTATATTATTAGAGTTCTATAGTCACTGTACATACTAGTATATTATTAGAGTTCTGTAGTCACTGTACATACTAGTATATTATTAGAGTTCTATAGTCACTGTACATACTAGTATATTATTAGAGTTCTATAGTCACTGTACATACTAGTATATTATTAGAGTTCTATATTATTAGAGTTCTGTAGTCACTGTACATACTAGTATATTATTAGAGTTCTATAGTCACTGAACATACTAGTTTATTATTAGAGTTCTATAGTCACTGTAGATACTAGTATATTATTAGAGTTCTATATTATTAGAGTTCTATAGTCACTGTACATACTAGTATATTATTAGAGTTCTATAGTCACTGTACATACTAGTATATTATTAGAGTTCTATAGTCACTGTACATACTAGTATATTATTAGAGTTCTATAGTCACTGTACATACTAGTATATTATTAGAGTTCTATAGTCACTGTACATACTAGTATATTATTAGAGTTCTATAGTCACTGTACATACTAGTATATTATTAGAGTTCTATAGTCACTGTACATACTAGTACATTATTAGAGATCTATATTATTAGAGTTCTATAGTCACTGTACATACTAGTATATTATTAGAGTTCTATAGTCACTGTACATACTAGTATATTATTAGAGTTCTATAGTCACTGTACATACTAGTATATTATTAGAGTTCTATAGTCACTGTACATACTAGTATATTATTAGAGTTCTATATTATTAGAGTTCTGTAGTCACTGTACATACTAGTATATTATTAGAGTTCTATAGTCACTGTACATACTAGTATATTATTAGAGTTCTATAGTCACTGTACATACTAGTATATTATTAGAGTTCTATATTATTAGAGTTCTGTAGTCACTGTACATACTAGTATATTATTAGAGTTCTATAGTCACTGTACATACTAGTTTATTATTAGAGTTCTATAGTCACTGTAGATACTAGTATATTATTAGAGTTCTATATTATTAGAGTTCTATAGTCACTGTACATACTAGTATATTATTAGAGTTCTATAGTCACTGTACATACTAGTATATTATTAGAGTTCTATAGTCACTGTACATACTAGTATATTATTAGAGTTCTATAGTCACTGTACATACTAGTATATTATTAGAGTTCTATAGTCACTGTACATACTAGTATATTATTAGAGTTCTATAGTTACTGTACATACTAGTATATTATTAGAGTTCTATAGTCACTGTACATACTACTTTATTATTAGAGTTCAATAGTCACTGTACATACTAGTATATTATTAGAGTTCTATAGTCACTGTACATACTAGTATATTATTAGAGTTCTATAGTCACTGTACATACTAGTATATTATTAGAGTTCTGTAGTCACTGTACATACTTGTATATTATTAGAGTTCTATAGTCACTGTACATACTAGTATATTATTAGAGTTCTATATTATTAGAGTTCTATAGTCACTGTACATACTAGTATATTATTAGAGTTCTATATTATTAGAGTTCTGTAGTCACTGTACATACTAGTATATTATTAGAGTTCTATAGTCACTGTACATACTAGTATATTATTAGAGTTCTATAGTCACTGTACATACTAGTATATTATTAGAGTTCTATAGTCACTGTACATACTAGTATATTATTAGAGTTCTATAGTCACTGTACATACTAGTATATTATTAGAGTTCTATAGTCACTGTACATACTCGTTTATTATTAGAGTTCAATAGTCACTGTACATACTAGTATATTATTAGAGTTCAATAGTCACTGTACATACTAGTATATTATTAGAGTTCTATAGTCACTGTACATACTAGTATATTATTAGAGTTCTATAGTCACTGTACATACTAGTATATTATTAGAGTTCTATAGTCACTGTACATACTAGTATATTATTAGAGTTCTATAGTCACTGTACATACTAGTATATTATTAGAGTTCTATATTATTAGAGTTCTATAGTCACTGTACATACTAGTATATTATTAGAGTTCTATAGTCACTGTACATACTAGTATATTATTAGAGTTCTATAGTCACTGTACATACTAGTATATTATTAGAGTTCTATAGTCACTGTACATACTAGTATATTATTAGAGTTCTGTAGTCACTGTACATACTAGTATATTATTAGAGTTCAATAGTCACTGTACATACTAATATATTATTAGAGTTCTATAGTCACTGTACATACTAATATATTATTAGAGTTCTATAGTCACTGTACATACTAGTATATTATTAGAGTTCTGTAGTCACTGTACATACTAGTATATTATTAGAGTTCAATAGTCACTGTACATACTAGTATATTATTAGAGTTCTATAGTCACTGTACATACTAATATATTATTAGAGTTCTATAGTCACTGTACATACTAGTATATTATTAGAGTTCTGTAGTCACTGTACATACTAGTATATTATTAGAGTTCTGTAGTCACTGTACATACTAGTATATTATTAGAGTTCTATATTATTAGAGTTCTATAGTCACTGTACATACTAGTATATTATTAGAGTTCTATAGTCACTGTACATACTAGTATATTATTAGAGTTCTGTAGTCACTGTACATACTAGTATATTATTAGAGTTCTGTAGTCACTGTACATACTAGTATATTATTAGAGTTCTATATTATTAGAGTTCTATAGTCACTGTACATACTAGTATATTATTAGAGTTCTGTAGTCACTGTACATACTAGTATATTATTAGAGTTCTGTAGTCACTGTACATACTAGTATATTATTAGAGTTCTATAGTCACTGTAGATACTAGTATATTATTAGAGTTCTATAGTCACTGTACATACTAGTATATTATTAGAGTTCTGTAGTCACTGTACATACTAGTATATTATTAGAGTTATATAGTCACTGTAGATACTAGTATATTATTAGAGTTCTATAGTCACTGTACATACTAGTATATTATTAGAGTTCTGTAGTCACTGTAGATACTAGTATATTATTAGAGTTCTATAGTCACTGTACATACTAGTATATTATTAGAGTTCTATATTATTAGAGTTCTATAGTCACTGTACATACTAGTATATTATTAGAGTTCTATAGTCACTGTACATACTAGTATATTATTAGAGTTCTGTAGTCACTGTACATACTAGTATATTATTAGAGTTCTATAGTCACTGTACATACTAGTATATTATTAGAGTTCTATATTATTAGAGTTCTATAGTCACTGTACATACTAGTATATTATTAGAGTTCTATATTATTAGAGTTCTGTAGTCACTGTACATACTAGTATATTATTAGAGTTCTATAGTCACTGTACATACTAGTATATTATTAGAGTTCTATAGTCACTGTACATACTAGTATATTATTAGAGTTCTATAGTCACTGTACATACTAGTATATTATTAGAGTTCTATAGTCACTGTACATACTAGTATATTATTAGAGTTCTATAGTCACTGTACATACTCGTTATTATTAGAGTTCAATAGTCACTGTACATACTAGTATATTATTAGAGTTCAATAGTCACTGTACATACTAGTATATTATTAGAGTTCTATAGTCACTGTACATACTAGTATATTATTAGAGTTCTATAGTCACTGTACATACTAGTATATTATTAGAGTTCTATAGTCACTGTACATACTAGTATATTATTAGAGTTCTATAGTCACTGTACATACTAGTATATTATTAGAGTTCTATATTATTAGAGTTCTATAGTCACTGTACATACTAGTATATTATTAGAGTTCTATAGTCACTGTACATACTAGTATATTATTAGAGTTCTATAGTCACTGTACATACTAGTATATTATTAGAGTTCTGTAGTCACTGTACATACTAGTATATTATTAGAGTTCAATAGTCACTGTACATACTAGTATATTATTAGAGTTCTATAGTCACTGTACATACTAATATATTATTAGAGTTCTATAGTCACTGTACATACTAGTATATTATTAGAGTTCTGTAGTCACTGTACATACTAGTATATTATTAGAGTTCAATAGTCACTGTACATACTAGTATATTATTAGAGTTCTATAGTCACTGTACATACTAATATATTATTAGAGTTCTATAGTCACTGTACATACTAGTATATTATTAGAGTTCTGTAGTCACTGTACATACTAGTATATTATTAGAGTTCTGTAGTCACTGTACATACTAGTATATTATTAGAGTTCTATATTATTAGAGTTCTATAGTCACTGTACATACTAGTATATTATTAGAGTTCTATAGTCACTGTACATACTAGTATATTATTAGAGTTCTGTAGTCACTGTACATACTAGTATATTATTAGAGTTCTGTAGTCACTGTACATACTAGTATATTATTAGAGTTCTATATTATTAGAGTTCTATAGTCACTGTACATACTAGTATATTATTAGAGTTCTGTAGTCACTGTACATACTAGTATATTATTAGAGTTCTGTAGTCACTGTACATACTAGTATATTATTAGAGTTCTATAGTCACTGTAGATACTAGTATATTATTAGAGTTCTATAGTCACTGTACATACTAGTATATTATTAGAGTTCTGTAGTCACTGTACATACTAGTATATTATTAGAGTTCTATAGTCACTGTAGATACTAGTATATTATTAGAGTTCTATAGTCACTGTACATACTAGTATATTATTAGAGTTCTGTAGTCACTGTAGATACTAGTATATTATTAGAGTTCTATAGTCACTGTACATACTAGTATATTATTAGAGTTCTATATTATTAGAGTTCTATAGTCACTGTACATACTAGTATATTATTAGAGTTCTATAGTCACTGTACATAATAGTATATTATTAGAGTTCTGTAGTCACTGTACATACTAGTATATTATTAGAGTTCTATAGTCACTGTACATACTAGTATATTATTAGAGTTCTGTAGTCACTGTACATACTAGTATATTATTAGAGTTCTATAGTCACTGTACATACTAGTATATTATTAGAGTTCTATATTATTAGAGTTCTATAGTCACTGTACATACTAGTATATTATTAGAGTTCTATAGTCTCTGTACATACTAGTATATTATTAGAGTTCTATAGTCACTGTACATACTAGTATATTATTAGAGTTCTATAGTCACTGTACATACTAGTTTATTATTAGAGTTCTATAGTCACTGTACATACTAGTATATTATTAGAGTTCTATATTATTAGAGTTCTATAGTCACTGTACATACTAGTATATTATTAGAGTTCTATAGTCTCTGTACATACTAGTATATTATTAGAGTTCTATAGTCACTGTACATACTAGTATATTATTAGAGTTCTATAGTCACTGTACATACTAGTATATTATTAGAGTTCTATAGTCACTGTACATACTAGTATATTATTAGAGTTCTATATTATTAGAGTTCTATAGTCACTGTACATACTAGTATATTATTAGAGTTCTATAGTCACTGTACATACTAGTATATTATTAGAGTTCTATAGTCACTGTACATACTAGTATATTATTAGAGTTCTATAGTCACTGTACATACTAGTATATTATTAGAGTTCTGTAGTCACTGTACATACTAGTTTATTATTAGAGTTCTGTAGTCACTGTACATACTAGTATATTTTTAGAGTTCTATAGTCACTGTACATACTAGTATATTATTAGAGTTCTATATTATTAGAGTTCTGTAGTCACTGTACATACTAGTATATTATTAGAGTTCTATAGTCACTGTACATACTAGTATATTATTAGAGTTCTATAGTCACTGTACATACTAGTATATTATTAGAGTTCTATATTATTAGAGTTCTGTATTCACTGTACATACTAGTATATTATTAGAGTTCTATAGTCACTGTACATACTAGTTTATTATTAGAGTTCTATAGTCACTGTAGATACTAGTATATTATTAGAGTTCTATATTATTAGAGTTCTATAGTCACTGTACATACTAGTATATTATTAGAGTTCTATAGTCACTGTACATACTAGTATATTATTAGAGTTCAATAGTCACTGTACATACTAGTATATTATTAGAGTTCTATAGTCACTGTACATACTAGTATATTATTAGAGTTCTATAGTCACTGTACATACTAGTATATTATTAGAGTTCTATAGTCACTGTACATACTAGTATATTATTAGAGTTCTATAGTCACTGTACATACTAGTATATTATTAGAGTTCTATAGTCACTGTACATACTAGTATATTATTAGAGTTCTATAGTCACTGTACATACTAGTACATTATTAGAGTTCTATATTATTCGAGTTCTATAGTCACTGTACATACTAGTATATTATTAGAGTTCTATAGTCACTGTACATACTAGTATATTATTAGAGTTCTATAGTCACTGTACATACTAGTATATTATTAGAGTTCTATAGTCACTGTACATACTAGTATATTATTAGAGTTCTATATTATTAGAGTTCTGTAGTCACTGTACATACTAGTATATTATTAGAGTTCTATAGTCACTGTACATACTAGTATATTATTAGAGTTCTATAGTCACTGTACATACTAGTATATTATTAGAGTTCTATATTATTAGAGTTCTGTAGTCACTGTACATACTAGTATATTATTAGAGTTCTATAGTCACTGTACATACTAGTATATTATTAGAGTTCTATAGTCACTGTACATACTAGTATATTATTAGAGTTCAATAGTCACTGTACATACTAGTATATTATTAGAGTTCTATAGTCACTGTACATACTAGTATATTATTAGAGTTCTATAGTCACTGTACATACTAGTATATTATTAGAGTTCTATAGTCACTGTACATACTAGTATATTATTAGAGTTCTATAGTCACTGTACATACTAGTATATTATTAGAGTTCTATAGTCACTGTACATACTAGTATATTATTAGAGTTCTATATTATTAGAGTTCTATAGTCACTGTACATACTAGTATATTATTAGAGTTCTATAGTCACTGTACATACTAGTATATTATTAGAGTTCTATAGTCACTGTACATACTAGTATATTATTAGAGTTCTATAGTCACTGTACATACTAGTATATTATTAGAGTTCTATAGTCACTGTACATACTAGTATATTATTAGAGTTCTATAGTCACTGTACATACTAGTATATTATTAGAGTTCTATATTATTAGAGTTCTATAGTCACTGTACATACTAATATATTATTAGAGTTCTATAGTCAATGTACATACTAGTATATTATTAGAGTTCTATAGTCACTGTACATACTAGTATATTATTAGAGTTCTATAGTCACTGTACATACTAGTATATTATTAGAGTTCTGTAGTCACTGTACATACTAGTTTATTATTAGAGTTCTGTAGTCACTGTACATACTAGTATATTATTAGAGTTCTATAGTCACTGTACATACTAGTATATTATTAGAGTTCTATATTATTAGAGTTCTGTAGTCACTGTACATACTAGTATATTATTAGAGTTCTATAGTCACTGTACATACTAGTATATTATTAGAGTTCTATAGTCACTGTACATACTAGTATATTATTAGAGTTCTATATTATTAGAGTTCTGTAGTCACTGTACATACTAGTATATTATTAGAGTTCTATAGTCACTGAACATACTAGTTTATTATTAGAGTTCTATAGTCACTGTAGATACTAGTATATTATTAGAGTTCTATATTATTAGAGTTCTATAGTCACTGTACATACTAGTATATTATTAGAGTTCTATAGTCACTGTACATACTAGTATATTATTAGAGTTCTATAGTCACTGTACATACTAGTATATTATTAGAGTTCTATAGTCACTGTACATACTAGTATATTATTAGAGTTCTATAGTCACTGTACATACTAGTATATTATTAGAGTTCTATATTATTAGAGTTCTATAGTCACTGTACATACTAATATATTATTAGAGTTCTATAGTCAATGTACATACTAGTATATTATTAGAGTTCTATAGTCACTGTACATACTAGTATATTATTAGAGTTCTATAGTCACTGTACATACTAGTATATTATTAGAGTTCTGTAGTCACTGTACATACTAGTTTATTATTAGAGTTCTGTAGTCACTGTACATACTAGTATATTATTAGAGTTCTATAGTCACTGTACATACTAGTATATTATTAGAGTTCTATATTATTAGAGTTCTGTAGTCACTGTACATACTAGTATATTATTAGAGTTCTATAGTCACTGTACATACTAGTATATTATTAGAGTTCTATAGTCACTGTACATACTAGTATATTATTAGAGTTCTATATTATTAGAGTTCTGTAGTCACTGTACATACTAGTATATTATTAGAGTTCTATAGTCACTGAACATACTAGTTTATTATTAGAGTTCTATAGTCACTGTAGATACTAGTATATTATTAGAGTTCTATATTATTAGAGTTCTATAGTCACTGTACATACTAGTATATTATTAGAGTTCTATAGTCACTGTACATACTAGTATATTATTAGAGTTCTATAGTCACTGTACATACTAGTATATTATTAGAGTTCTATAGTCACTGTACATACTAGTATATTATTAGAGTTCTATAGTCACTGTACATACTAGTATATTATTAGAGTTCTATAGTCACTGTACATACTAGTATATTATTAGAGTTCTATAGTCACTGTACATACTAGTATATTATTAGAGTTCTATAGTCACTGTACATACTAGTACATTATTAGAGATCTATATTATTAGAGTTCTATAGTCACTGTACATACTAGTATATTATTAGAGTTCTATAGTCACTGTACATACTAGTATATTATTAGAGTTCTATAGTCACTGTACATACTAGTATATTATTAGAGTTCTATAGTCACTGTACATACTAGTATATTATTAGAGTTCTATATTATTAGAGTTCTGTAGTCACTGTACATACTAGTATATTATTAGAGTTCTATAGTCACTGTACATACTAGTATATTATTAGAGTTCTATATTATTAGAGTTCTGTAGTCACTGTACATACTAGTAGATTATTAGAGTTCTATAGTCACTGTACATACTAGTTTATTATTAGAGTTCTATAGTCACTGTAGATACTAGTATATTATTAGAGTTCTATATTATTAGAGTTCTATAGTCACTGTACATACTAGTATATTATTAGAGTTCTATAGTCACTGTACATACTAGTATATTATTAGAGTTCAATAGTCACTGTACATACTAGTATATTATTAGAGTTCTATAGTCACTGTACATACTAGTATATTATTAGAGTTCTATAGTCACTGTACATACTAGTATATTATTAGAGTGCTATAGTCACTGTACATACTAGTATATTATTAGAGTTCTATAGTCACTGTACATACTAGTGTATTATTAGAGTTCTATAGTCACTGTACATACTAGTACATTATTAGAGTTCTATATTATTAGAGTTCTATAGTCACTGTACATACTAGTATATTATTAGAGTTCTATAGTCACTGTACATACTAGTATATTATTAGAGTTCTATAGTCACTGTACATACTAGTATATTATTAGAGTGCTATAGTCACTGTACATACTAGTATATTATTAGAGTTCTATAGTCACTGTACATACTAGTATATTATTAGAGTTCTATAGTCACTGTACATACTAGTATATTATTAGAGTTCTATAGTCACTGTACATACTACTTTATTATTAGAGTTCAATAGTCACTGTACATACTAGTATATTATTAGAGTTCTATAGTCACTGTACATACTAGTATATTATTAGAGTTCTATAGTCACTGTACATACTAGTATATTATTAGAGTTCTGTAGTCACTGTACATACTAGTACATTATTAGAGTTCTATATTATTCGAGTTCTATAGTCACTGTACATACTAGTATATTATTAGAGTTCTATAGTCACTGTACATACTAGTATATTATTAGAGTTCTATAGTCACTGTACATACTAGTATATTATTAGAGTTCTATAGTCACTGTACATACTAGTATATTATTAGAGTTCTATATTATTAGAGTTCTGTAGTCACTGTACATACTAGTATATTATTAGAGTTCTATAGTCACTGTACATACTAGTATATTATTAGAGTTCTATAGTCACTGTACATACTAGTATATTATTAGAGTTCTATATTATTAGAGTTCTGTAGTCACTGTACATACTAGTATATTATTAGAGTTCTATAGTCACTGTACATACTAGTTTATTATTAGAGTTCTATAGTCACTGTAGATACTAGTATATTATTAGAGTTCTATAGTCACTGTACATACTAGTATATTATTAGAGTTCTATAGTCACTGTACATACTAGTATATTATTAGAGTTCTATAGTCACTGTACATACTAGTATATTATTAGAGTTCTATAGTCACTGTACATACTAGTATATTATTAGAGTTCTATAGTCACTGTACATACTAGTATATTATTAGAGTTCTATAGTCACTGTACATACTAGTATATTATTAGAGTTCTATAGTCACTGTACATACTAGTATATTATTAGAGTTCTATAGTCACTGTACATACTAGTATATTATTAGAGTTCTATATTAGAGTTCTGTAGTCACTGTACATACTAGTATATTATTAGAGTTCTATAGTCACTGTACATACTAGTATATTATTAGAGTTCTATAGTCACTGTACATACTAGTATATTATTAGAGTTCTATATTATTAGAGTTCTGTAGTCACTGTACATACTAGTATATTATTAGAGTTCTATAGTCACTGTACATACTAGTATATTATTAGAGTTCTATAGTCACTGTACATACTAGTATATTATTAGAGTTCTATAGTCACTGTACATACTAGTATATTATTAGAGTTCTATAGTCACTGTACATACTAGTATATTATTAGAGTTCTATAGTCACTGTACATACTAGTATATTATTAGAGTTCTATAGTCACTGTACATACTAGTATATTATTAGAGTTCTATATTATTAGAGTTCTGTAGTCACTGTACATACTAGTATATTATTAGAGTTCTATAGTCACTGTACATACTAGTATATTATTAGAGTTCTATAGTCACTGTACATACTAGTATATTATTAGAGTTCTATATTATTAGAGTTCTGTAGTCACTGTACATACTAGTATATTATTAGAGTTCTATAGTCACTGTACATACTAGTTTATTATTAGAGTTCTATAGTCACTGTAGATACTAGTATATTATTAGAGTTCTATATTATTAGAGTTCTATAGTGACTGTACATACTAGTAAATTATTAGAGTTCTATAGTCACTGTACATACTAGTATATTATTAGAGTTCAATAGTCACTGTACATACTAGTATATTATTAGAGTTCTATAGTCACTGAACATACTAGTTTATTATTAGAGTTCTATAGTCACTGTAGATACTAGTATATTATTAGAGTTCTATATTATTAGAGTTCTATAGTCACTGTACATACTAGTATATTATTAGAGTTCTATAGTCACTGTACATACTAGTATATTATTAGAGTTCTATAGTCACTGTACATACTAGTATATTATTAGAGTTCTATAGTCACTGTACATACTAGTATATTATTAGAGTTCTATAGTCACTGTACATACTAGTATATTATTAGAGTTCTATAGTCACTGTACATACTAGTATATTATTAGAGTTCTATAGTCACTGTACATACTAGTATATTATTAGAGTTCTATAGTCACTGTACATACTAGTACATTATTAGAGATCTATATTATTAGAGTTCTATAGTCACTGTACATACTAGTATATTATTAGAGTTCTATAGTCACTGTACATACTAGTATATTATTAGAGTTCTATAGTCACTGTACATACTAGTATATTATTAGAGTTCTATAGTCACTGTACATACTAGTATATTATTAGAGTTCTATATTATTAGAGTTCTGTAGTCACTGTACATACTAGTATATTATTAGAGTTCTATAGTCACTGTACATACTAGTATATTATTAGAGTTCTATAGTCACTGTACATACTAGTATATTATTAGAGTTCTATATTATTAGAGTTCTGTAGTCACTGTACATACTAGTAGATTATTAGAGTTCTATAGTCACTGTACATACTAGTTTATTATTAGAGTTCTATAGTCACTGTAGATACTAGTATATTATTAGAGTTCTATATTATTAGAGTTCTATAGTCACTGTACATACTAGTATATTATTAGAGTTCTATAGTCACTGTACATACTAGTATATTATTAGAGTTCAATAGTCACTGTACATACTAGTATATTATTAGAGTTCTATAGTCACTGTACATACTAGTATATTATTAGAGTTCTATAGTCACTGTACATACTAGTATATTATTAGAGTGCTATAGTCACTGTACATACTAGTATATTATTAGAGTTCTATAGTCACTGTACATACTAGTGTATTATTAGAGTTCTATAGTCACTGTACATACTAGTACATTATTAGAGTTCTATATTATTAGAGTTCTATAGTCACTGTACATACTAGTATATTATTAGAGTTCTATAGTCACTGTACATACTAGTATATTATTAGAGTTCTATAGTCACTGTACATACTAGTATATTATTAGAGTGCTATAGTCACTGTACATACTAGTATATTATTAGAGTTCTATAGTCACTGTACATACTAGTATATTATTAGAGTTCTATAGTCACTGTACATACTAGTATATTATTAGAGTTCTATAGTCACTGTACATACTACTTTATTATTAGAGTTCAATAGTCACTGTACATACTAGTATATTATTAGAGTTCTATAGTCACTGTACATACTAGTATATTATTAGAGTTCTATAGTCACTGTACATACTAGTATATTATTAGAGTTCTGTAGTCACTGTACATACTAGTACATTATTAGAGTTCTATATTATTCGAGTTCTATAGTCACTGTACATACTAGTATATTATTAGAGTTCTATAGTCACTGTACATACTAGTATATTATTAGAGTTCTATAGTCACTGTACATACTAGTATATTATTAGAGTTCTATAGTCACTGTACATACTAGTATATTATTAGAGTTCTATATTATTAGAGTTCTGTAGTCACTGTACATACTAGTATATTATTAGAGTTCTATAGTCACTGTACATACTAGTATATTATTAGAGTTCTATAGTCACTGTACATACTAGTATATTATTAGAGTTCTATATTATTAGAGTTCTGTAGTCACTGTACATACTAGTATATTATTAGAGTTCTATAGTCACTGTACATACTAGTTTATTATTAGAGTTCTATAGTCACTGTAGATACTAGTATATTATTAGAGTTCTATAGTCACTGTACATACTAGTATATTATTAGAGTTCTATAGTCACTGTACATACTAGTATATTATTAGAGTTCTATAGTCACTGTACATACTAGTATATTATTAGAGTTCTATAGTCACTGTACATACTAGTATATTATTAGAGTTCTATAGTCACTGTACATACTAGTATATTATTAGAGTTCTATAGTCACTGTACATACTAGTATATTATTAGAGTTCTATAGTCACTGTACATACTAGTATATTATTAGAGTTCTATAGTCACTGTACATACTAGTATATTATTAGAGTTCTATATTATTAGAGTTCTGTAGTCACTGTACATACTAGTATATTATTAGAGTTCTATAGTCACTGTACATACTAGTATATTATTAGAGTTCTATAGTCACTGTACATACTAGTATATTATTAGAGTTCTATATTATTAGAGTTCTGTAGTCACTGTACATACTAGTATATTATTAGAGTTCTATAGTCACTGTACATACTAGTTTATTATTAGAGTTCTATAGTCACTGTAGATACTAGTATATTATTAGAGTTCTATATTATTAGAGTTCTATAGTGACTGTACATACTAGTAAATTATTAGAGTTCTATAGTCACTGTACATACTAGTATATTATTAGAGTTCAATAGTCACTGTACATACTAGTATATTATTAGAGTTCTATAGTCACTGTACATACTAGTATATTATTAGAGTTCAATAGTCACTGTACATACTAGTATATTATTAGAGTTCTATAGTCACTGTACATACTAGTATATTATTAGAGTTCTATAGTCACTGTACATACTAGTATATTATTAGAGTGCTATAGTCACTGTACATACTAGTATATTATTAGAGTTCTATAGTCACTGTACATACTAGTATATTATTAGAGTTCTATAGTCACTGTACATACTAGTACATTATTAGAGTTCTATATTATTAGAGTTCTATAGTCACTGTACATACTAGTATATTATTAGAGTTCTATAGTCACTGTACATACTAGTATATTATTAGAGTTCTATAGTCACTGTACATACTAGTATATTATTAGAGTGCTATAGTCACTGTACATACTAGTATATTATTAGAGTTCTATAGTCACTGTACATACTAGTATATTATTAGAGTTCTATAGTCACTGTACATACTAGTATATTATTAGAGTTCTATAGTCACTGTACATACTACTTTATTATTAGAGTTCAATAGTCACTGTACATACTAGTATATTATTAGAGTTCTATAGTCACTGTACATACTAGTATATTATTAGAGTTCTATAGTCACTGTACATACTAGTATATTATTAGAGTTCTGTAGTCACTGTACATACTAGTACATTATTAGAGTTCTATATTATTCGAGTTCTATAGTCACTGTACATACTAGTATATTATTAGAGTTCTATAGTCACTGTACATACTAGTATATTATTAGAGTTCTATAGTCACTGTACATACTAGTATATTATTAGAGTTCTATAGTCACTGTACATACTAGTATATTATTAGAGTTCTATATTATTAGAGTTCTGTAGTCACTGTACATACTAGTATATTATTAGAGTTCTATAGTCACTGTACATACTAGTATATTATTAGAGTTCTATAGTCACTGTACATACTAGTATATTATTAGAGTTCTATATTATTAGAGTTCTGTAGTCACTGTACATACTAGTATATTATTAGAGTTCTATAGTCACTGTACATACTAGTTTATTATTAGAGTTCTATAGTCACTGTAGATACTAGTATATTATTAGAGTTCTATAGTCACTGTACATACTAGTATATTATTAGAGTTCTATAGTCACTGTACATACTAGTATATTATTAGAGTTCTATAGTCACTGTACATACTAGTATATTATTAGAGTTCTATAGTCACTGTACATACTAGTATATTATTAGAGTTCTATAGTCACTGTACATACTAGTATATTATTAGAGTTCTATAGTCACTGTACATACTAGTATATTATTAGAGTTCTATAGTCACTGTACATACTAGTATATTATTAGAGTTCTATAGTCACTGTACATACTAGTATATTATTAGAGTTCTATATTATTAGAGTTCTGTAGTCACTGTACATACTAGTATATTATTAGAGTTCTATAGTCACTGTACATACTAGTATATTATTAGAGTTCTATAGTCACTGTACATACTAGTATATTATTAGAGTTCTATATTATTAGAGTTCTGTAGTCACTGTACATACTAGTATATTATTAGAGTTCTATAGTCACTGTAGATACTAGTATATTATTAGAGTTCTATATTATTAGAGTTCTATAGTGACTGTACATACTAGTAAATTATTAGAGTTCTATAGTCACTGTACATACTAGTATATTATTAGAGTTCAATAGTCACTGTACATACTAGTATATTATTAGAGTTCTATAGTCACTGTACATAGTAGTATATTATTAGAGTTCTATAGTCACTGTACATACTAGTATATTATTAGAGTTCTATAGTCACTGTACATACTAGTATATTATTAGAGTTCTATAGTCACTGTACATACTAGTATATTATTAGAGTTCTGTAGTCACTGTACATACTAGTACATTATTAGAGTTCTATATTATTAGAGTTCTATAGTCACTGTACATACTAGTATATTATTAGAGTTCTATAGTCACTGTACATACTAGTATATTATTAGAGTTCTATAGTCACTGTACATACTAGTATATTATTAGAGTTCTATAGTCACTGTACATACTAGTATATTATTAGAGTTCTATAGTCACTGTACATACTAGTATATTATTAGAGTTCTATAGTCACTGTACATACTAGTATATTATTAGAGTTCTATAGTCACTGTACATACTACTTTATTATTAGAGTTCAATAGTCACTGTACATACTAGTATATTATTAGAGTTCTATAGTCACTGTACATACTAGTATATTATTAGAGTTCTATAGTCACTGTACATACTAGTATATTATTAGAGTTCTGTAGTCACTGTACATACTAGTACATTATTAGAGTTCTATATTAGAGTTCTATAGTCACTGTACATACTAGTATATTATTAGAGTTCTATAGTCACTGTACATACTAGTATATTATTAGAGTTCTATAGTCACTGTACATACTAGTATATTATTAGAGTTCTATAGTCACTGTACATACTAGTATATTATTAGAGTTCTATATTATTAGAGTTCTGTAGTCACTGTACATACTAGTATATTATTAGAGTTCTATAGTCACTGTACATACTAGTATATTATTAGAGTTCTATAGTCACTGTACATACTAGTATATTATTAGAGTTCTATATTATTAGAGTTCTGTAGTCACTGTACATACTAGTATATTATTAGAGTTCTATAGTCACTGTACATACTAGTTTATTATTAGAGTTCTATAGTCACTGTAGATACTAGTATATTATTAGAGTTCTATAGTCACTGTACATACTAGTATATTATTAGAGTTCTATAGTCACTGTACATACTAGTATATTATTAGAGTTCTATAGTCACTGTACATACTAGTATATTATTAGAGTTCTATAGTCACTGTACATACTAGTATATTATTAGAGTTCTATAGTCACTGTACATACTAGTATATTATTAGAGTTCTATAGTCACTGTACATACTAGTATATTATTAGAGTTCTATAGTCACTGTACATACTAGTATATTATTAGAGTTCTATAGTCACTGTACATACTAGTATATTATTAGAGTTCTATATTATTAGAGTTCTGTAGTCACTGTACATACTAGTATATTATTAGAGTTCTATAGTCACTGTACATACTAGTATATTATTAGAGTTCTATAGTCACTGTACATACTAGTATATTATTAGAGTTCTATATTATTAGAGTTCTGTAGTCACTGTACATACTAGTATATTATTAGAGTTCTATAGTCACTGTACATACTAGTATATTATTAGAGTTCTATAGTCACTGTACATACTACTTTATTATTAGAGTTCAATAGTCACTGTACATACTAGTATATTATTAGAGTTCTATAGTCACTGTACATACTAGTATATTATTAGAGTTCTATAGTCACTGTACATACTAGTATATTATTAGAGTTCTGTAGTCACTGTACATACTAGTACATTATTAGAGTTCTATATTATTAGAGTTCTATAGTCACTGTACATACTAGTATATTATTAGAGTTCTATAGTCACTGTACATACTAGTATATTATTAGAGTTCTATAGTCACTGTACATACTAGTATATTATTAGAGTTCTATAGTCACTGTACATACTAGTATATTATTAGAGTTCTATATTATTAGAGTTCTGTAGTCACTGTACATACTAGTATATTATTAGAGTTCTATAGTCACTGTACATACTAGTATATTATTAGAGTTCTATAGTCACTGTACATACTAGTATATTATTAGAGTTCTATATTATTAGAGTTCTGTAGTCACTGTACATACTAGTATATTATTAGAGTTCTATAGTCACTGTACATACTAGTTTATTATTAGAGTTCTATAGTCACTGTAGATACTAGTATATTATTAGAGTTCTATAGTCACTGTACATACTAGTATATTATTAGAGTTCTATAGTCACTGTACATACTAGTATATTATTAGAGTTCTATAGTCACTGTACATACTAGTATATTATTAGAGTTCTATAGTCACTGTACATACTAGTATATTATTAGAGTTCTATAGTCACTGTACATACTAGTATATTATTAGAGTTCTATAGTCACTGTACATACTAGTATATTATTAGAGTTCTATAGTCACTGTACATACTAGTATATTATTAGAGTTCTATAGTCACTGTACATACTAGTATATTATTAGAGTTCTATATTATTAGAGTTCTGTAGTCACTGTACATACTAGTATATTATTAGAGTTCTATAGTCACTGTACATACTAGTATATTATTAGAGTTCTATAGTCACTGTACATACTAGTATATTATTAGAGTTCTATATTATTAGAGTTCTGTAGTCACTGTACATACTAGTATATTATTAGAGTTCTATAGTCACTGTACATACTAGTTTATTATTAGAGTTCTATAGTCACTGTAGATACTAGTATATTATTAGAGTTCTATATTATTAGAGTTCTATAGTGACTGTACATACTAGTAAATTATTAGAGTTCTATAGTCACTGTACATACTAGTATATTATTAGAGTTCAATAGTCACTGTACATACTAGTATATTATTAGAGTTCTATAGTCACTGTACATACTAGTATATTATTAGAGTTCTATAGTCACTGTACATACTAGTATATTATTAGAGTTCTATAGTCACTGTACATACTAGTATATTATTAGAGTTCTATAGTCACTGTACATACTAGTATATTATTAGAGTTCTATAGTCACTGTACATACTAGTACATTATTAGAGTTCTATATTATTAGAGTTCTATAGTCACTGTACATACTAGTATATTATTAGAGTTCTATAGTCACTGTACATACTAGTATATTATTAGAGTTCTATAGTCACTGTACATACTAGTATATTATTAGAGTGCTATAGTCACTGTACATACTAGTATATTATTAGAGTTCTATAGTCACTGTACATACTAGTATATTATTAGAGTTCTATAGTCACTGTACATACTAGTATATTATTAGAGTTCTATAGTCACTGTACATACTACTTTATTATTAGAGTTCAATAGTCACTGTACATACTAGTATATTATTAGAGTTCTATAGTCACTGTACATACTAGTATATTATTAGAGTTCTATAGTCACTGTACATACTAGTATATTATTAGAGTTCTGTAGTCACTGTACATACTAGTACATTATTAGAGTTCTATATTATTCGAGTTCTATAGTCACTGTACATACTAGTATATTATTAGAGTTCTATAGTCACTGTACATACTAGTATATTATTAGAGTTCTATAGTCACTGTACATACTAGTATATTATTAGAGTTCTATAGTCACTGTACATACTAGTATATTATTAGAGTTCTATATTATTAGAGTTCTGTAGTCACTGTACATACTAGTATATTATTAGAGTTCTATAGTCACTGTACATACTAGTATATTATTAGAGTTCTATAGTCACTGTACATACTAGTATATTATTAGAGTTCTATATTATTAGAGTTCTGTAGTCACTGTACATACTAGTATATTATTAGAGTTCTATAGTCACTGTACATACTAGTTTATTATTAGAGTTCTATAGTCACTGTAGATACTAGTATATTATTAGAGTTCTATAGTCACTGTACATACTAGTATATTATTAGAGTTCTATAGTCACTGTACATACTAGTATATTATTAGAGTTCTATAGTCACTGTACATACTAGTATATTATTAGAGTTCTATAGTCACTGTACATACTAGTATATTATTAGAGTTCTATAGTCACTGTACATACTAGTATATTATTAGAGTTCTATAGTCACTGTACATACTAGTATATTATTAGAGTTCTATAGTCACTGTACATACTAGTATATTATTAGAGTTCTATATTATTAGAGTTCTGTAGTCACTGTACATACTAGTATATTATTAGAGTTCTATAGTCACTGTACATACTAGTATATTATTAGAGTTCTATAGTCACTGTACATACTAGTATATTATTAGAGTTCTATATTATTAGAGTTCTGTAGTCACTGTACATACTAGTATATTATTAGAGTTCTATAGTCACTGTACATACTAGTTTATTATTAGAGTTCTATAGTCACTGTAGATACTAGTATATTATTAGAGTTCTATATTATTAGAGTTCTATAGTCACTGTACATACTAGTATATTATTAGAGTTCTATAGTCACTGTACATACTAGTATATTATTAGAGTTCAATAGTCACTGTACATACTAGTATATTATTAGAGTTCTATAGTCACTGTACATAGTAGTATATTATTAGAGTTCTATAGTCACTGTACATACTAGTATATTATTAGAGTTCTATAGTCACTGTACATACTAGTATATTATTAGAGTTCTATAGTCACTGTACATACTAGTATATTATTAGAGTTCTGTAGTCACTGTACATACTAGTACATTATTAGAGTTCTATATTATTCGAGTTCTATAGTCACTGTACATACTAGTATATTATTAGAGTTCTATAGTCACTGTACATACTAGTATATTATTAGAGTTCTATAGTCACTGTACATACTAGTATATTATTAGAGTTCTATAGTCACTGTACATACTAGTATATTATTAGAGTTCTATATTATTAGAGTTCTGTAGTCACTGTACATACTAGTATATTATTAGAGTTCTATAGTCACTGTACATACTAGTATATTATTAGAGTTCTATAGTCACTGTACATACTAGTATATTATTAGAGTTCTATATTATTAGAGTTCTGTAGTCACTGTACATACTAGTATATTATTAGAGTTCTATAGTCACTGTACATACTAGTTTATTATTAGAGTTCTATAGTCACTGTAGATACTAGTATATTATTAGAGTTCTATATTATTAGAGTTCTATAGTCACTGTACATACTAGTATATTATTAGAGTTCTATAGTCACTGTACATACTAGTATATTATTAGAGTTCAATAGTCACTGTACATACTAGTATATATTAGAGTTCTATAGTCACTGTACATACTAGTATATTATTAGAGTTCTATAGTCACTGTACATACTAGTATATTATTAGAGTTCTATAGTCACTGTACATACTAGTATATTATTAGAGTTCTATAGTCACTGTACATACTAGTATATTATTAGAGTTCTATAGTCACTGTACATACTAGTATATTATTAGAGTTCTATAGTCACTGTACATACTAGTATATTATTAGAGTTCTATAGTCACTGTACATACTAGTATATTATTAGAGTTCTATATTATTAGAGTTCTGTAGTCACTGTACATACTAGTATATTATTAGAGTTCTATAGTCACTGTACATACTAGTATATTATTAGAGTTCTATAGTCACTGTACATACTAGTATATTATTAGAGTTCTATATTATTAGAGTTCTGTAGTCACTGTACATACTAGTATATTATTAGAGTTCTATAGTCACTGTACATACTAGTTTATTATTAGAGTTCTATAGTCACTGTAGATACTAGTATATTATTAGAGTTCTATAGTCACTGTACATACTAGTATATTATTAGAGTTCTATAGTCACTGTACATACTAGTATATTATTAGAGTTCTATAGTCACTGTACATACTAGTATATTATTAGAGTTCTATAGTCACTGTACATACTAGTATATTATTAGAGTTCTATAGTCACTGTACATACTAGTATATTATTAGAGTTCTATAGTCACTGTACATACTAGTATATTATTAGAGTTCTATAGTCACTGTACATACTAGTATATTATTAGAGTTCTATAGTCACTGTACATACTAGTATATTATTAGAGTTCTATATTATTAGAGTTCTGTAGTCACTGTACATACTAGTATATTATTAGAGTTCTATAGTCACTGTACATACTAGTATATTATTAGAGTTCTATAGTCACTGTACATACTAGTATATTATTAGAGTTCTATATTATTAGAGTTCTGTAGTCACTGTACATACTAGTATATTATTAGAGTTCTATAGTCACTGTACATACTAGTTTATTATTAGAGTTCTATAGTCACTGTAGATACTAGTATATTATTAGAGTTCTATATTATTAGAGTTCTATAGTGACTGTACATACTAGTAAATTATTAGAGTTCTATAGTCACTGTACATACTAGTATATTATTAGAGTTCAATAGTCACTGTACATACTAGTATATTATTAGAGTTCTATAGTCACTGTACATAGTAGTATATTATTAGAGTTCTATAGTCACTGTACATACTAGTATATTATTAGAGTTCTATAGTCACTGTACATACTAGTATATTATTAGAGTTCTATAGTCACTGTACATACTAGTATATTATTAGAGTTCTGTAGTCACTGTACATACTAGTACATTATTAGAGTTCTATATTATTAGAGTTCTATAGTCACTGTACATACTAGTATATTATTAGAGTTCTATAGTCACTGTACATACTAGTATATTATTAGAGTTCTATAGTCACTGTACATACTAGTATATTATTAGAGTGCTATAGTCACTGTACATACTAGTATATTATTAGAGTTCTATAGTCACTGTACATACTAGTATATTATTAGAGTTCTATAGTCACTGTACATACTAGTATATTATTAGAGTTCTATAGTCACTGTACATACTACTTTATTATTAGAGTTCAATAGTCACTGTACATACTAGTATATTATTAGAGTTCTATAGTCACTGTACATACTAGTATATTATTAGAGTTCTATAGTCACTGTACATACTAGTATATTATTAGAGTTCTGTAGTCACTGTACATACTAGTACATTATTAGAGTTCTATATTATTCGAGTTCTATAGTCACTGTACATACTAGTATATTATTAGAGTTCTATAGTCACTGTACATACTAGTATATTATTAGAGTTCTATAGTCACTGTACATACTAGTATATTATTAGAGTTCTATAGTCACTGTACATACTAGTATATTATTAGAGTTCTATATTATTAGAGTTCTGTAGTCACTGTACATACTAGTATATTATTAGAGTTCTATAGTCACTGTACATACTAGTATATTATTAGAGTTCTATAGTCACTGTACATACTAGTATATTATTAGAGTTCTATATTATTAGAGTTCTGTAGTCACTGTACATACTAGTATATTATTAGAGTTCTATAGTCACTGTACATACTAGTTTATTATTAGAGTTCTATAGTCACTGTAGATACTAGTATATTATTAGAGTTCTATAGTCACTGTACATACTAGTATATTATTAGAGTTCTATAGTCACTGTACATACTAGTATATTATTAGAGTTCTATAGTCACTGTACATACTAGTATATTATTAGAGTTCTATAGTCACTGTACATACTAGTATATTATTAGAGTTCTATAGTCACTGTACATACTAGTATATTATTAGAGTTCTATAGTCACTGTACATACTAGTATATTATTAGAGTTCTATAGTCACTGTACATACTAGTATATTATTAGAGTTCTATAGTCACTGTACATACTAGTATATTATTAGAGTTCTATATTATTAGAGTTCTGTAGTCACTGTACATACTAGTATATTATTAGAGTTCTATAGTCACTGTACATACTAGTATATTATTAGAGTTCTATAGTCACTGTACATACTAGTATATTATTAGAGTTCTATATTATTAGAGTTCTGTAGTCACTGTACATACTAGTATATTATTAGAGTTCTATAGTCACTGTACATACTAGTTTATTATTAGAGTTCTATAGTCACTGTAGATACTAGTATATTATTAGAGTTCTATATTATTAGAGTTCTATAGTCACTGTACATACTAGTATATTATTAGAGTTCTATAGTCACTGTACATACTAGTATATTATTAGAGTTCAATAGTCACTGTACATACTAGTATATTATTAGAGTTCTATAGTCACTGTACATAGTAGTATATTATTAGAGTTCTATAGTCACTGTACATACTAGTATATTATTAGAGTTCTATAGTCACTGTACATACTAGTATATTATTAGAGTTCTATAGTCACTGTACATACTAGTATATTATTAGAGTTCTGTAGTCACTGTACATACTAGTACATTATTAGAGTTCTATATTATTCGAGTTCTATAGTCACTGTACATACTAGTATATTATTAGAGTTCTATAGTCACTGTACATACTAGTATATTATTAGAGTTCTATAGTCACTGTACATACTAGTATATTATTAGAGTTCTATAGTCACTGTACATACTAGTATATTATTAGAGTTCTATATTATTAGAGTTCTGTAGTCACTGTACATACTAGTATATTATTAGAGTTCTATAGTCACTGTACATACTAGTATATTATTAGAGTTCTATAGTCACTGTACATACTAGTATATTATTAGAGTTCTATATTATTAGAGTTCTGTAGTCACTGTACATACTAGTATATTATTAGAGTTCTATAGTCACTGTACATACTAGTTTATTATTAGAGTTCTATAGTCACTGTAGATACTAGTATATTATTAGAGTTCTATATTATTAGAGTTCTATAGTCACTGTACATACTAGTATATTATTAGAGTTCTATAGTCACTGTACATACTAGTATATTATTAGAGTTCAATAGTCACTGTACATACTAGTATATTATTAGAGTTCTATAGTCACTGTACATACTAGTATATTATTAGAGTTCTATAGTCACTGTACATACTAGTATATTATTAGAGTTCTATAGTCACTGTACATACTAGTATATTATTAGAGTTCTATAGTCACTGTACATACTAGTATATTATTAGAGTTCTATAGTCACTGTACATACTAGTATATTATTAGAGTTCTATAGTCACTGTACATACTAGTACATTATTAGAGATCTATATTATTAGAGTTCTATAGTCACTGTACATACTAGTATATTATTAGAGTTCTATAGTCACTGTACATACTAGTATATTATTAGAGTTCTATAGTCACTGTACATACTAGTATATTATTAGAGTTCTATAGTCACTGTACATACTAGTATATTATTAGAGTTCTATATTATTAGAGTTCTGTAGTCACTGTACATACTAGTATATTATTAGAGTTCTATAGTCACTGTACATACTAGTATATTATTAGAGTTCTATAGTCACTGTACATACTAGTATATTATTAGAGTTCTATATTATTAGAGTTCTGTAGTCACTGTACATACTAGTATATTATTAGAGTTCTATAGTCACTGTACATACTAGTTTATTAATAGAGTTCTATAGTCACTGTAGATACTAGTATATTATTAGAGTTCTATATTATTAGAGTTCTATAGTCACTGTACATACTAGTATATTATTAGAGTTCTATAGTCACTGTACATACTAGTATATTATTAGAGTTCAATAGTCACTGTACATACTAGTATATTATTAGAGTTCTATAGTCACTGTACATACTAGTATATTATTAGAGTTCTATAGTCACTGTACATACTAGTATATTATTAGAGTTCTATAGTCACTGTACATACTAGTATATTATTAGAGTTCTATAGTCACTGTACATACTAGTATATTATTAGAGTTCTATAGTCACTGTACATACTAGTACATTATTAGAGTTCTATATTATTAGAGTTCTATAGTCACTGTACATACTAGTATATTATTAGAGTTCTATAGTCACTGTACATACTAGTATATTATTAGAGTTCTATAGTCACTGTACATACTAGTATATTATTAGAGTGCTATAGTCACTGTACATACTAGTATATTATTAGAGTTCTATAGTCACTGTACATACTAGTATATTATTAGAGTTCTATAGTCACTGTACATACTAGTATATTATTAGAGTTCTATAGTCACTGTACATACTACTTTATTATTAGAGTTCAATAGTCACTGTACATACTAGTATATTATTAGAGTTCTATAGTCACTGTACATACTAGTATATTATTAGAGTTCTATAGTCACTGTACATACTAGTATATTATTAGAGTTCTGTAGTCACTGTACATACTAGTACATTATTAGTTCTATATTATTCGAGTTCTATAGTCACTGTACATACTAGTATATTATTAGAGTTCTATAGTCACTGTACATACTAGTATATTATTAGAGTTCTATAGTCACTGTACATACTAGTATATTATTAGAGTTCTATAGTCACTGTACATACTAGTATATTATTAGAGTTCTATATTATTAGAGTTCTGTAGTCACTGTACATACTAGTATATTATTAGAGTTCTATAGTCACTGTACATACTAGTATATTATTAGAGTTCTATAGTCACTGTACATACTAGTATATTATTAGAGTTCTATATTATTAGAGTTCTGTAGTCACTGTACATACTAGTATATTATTAGAGTTCTATAGTCACTGTACATACTAGTTTTTATTAGAGTTCTATAGTCACTGTAGATACTAGTATATTATTAGAGTTCTATATTATTAGAGTTCTATAGTCACTGTACATACTAGTATATTATTAGAGTTCTATAGTCACTGTACATACTAGTATATTATTAGAGTTCAATAGTCACTGTACATACTAGTATATTATTAGAGTTCTATAGTCACTGTACATACTAGTATATTATTAGAGTTCTATAGTCACTGTACATACTAGTATATTATTAGAGTTCTATAGTCACTGTACATACTAGTATATTATTAGAGTTCTATAGTCACTGTACATACTAGTATTATTAGTTCTATAGTCACTGTACATACTAGTATATTATTAGAGTTCTATAGTCACTGTACATACTAGTATATTATTAGAGTTCTATATTATTAGAGTTCTATAGTCACTGTACATACTAGTATATTATTAGAGTTCTATAGTCACTGTACATACTAGTATATTATTAGAGTTCTATAGTCACTGTACATACTAGTATATTATTAGAGTTCTATAGTCACTGTACATACTAGTATATTATTAGAGTTCTGTAGTCACTGTACATACTAGTTTATTATTAGATAGTCACTGTACATACTAGTATATTATTAGAGTTCTATAGTCACTGTACATACTAGTATATTATTAGAGTTCTATATTATTAGAGTTATGTAGTCACTGTACATACTAGTATATTATTAGAGTTCTATAGTCACTGTACATACTAGTATATTATTAGAGTTCTATAGTCACTGTACATACTAGTATATTATTAGAGTTCTATAGTCACTGTACATACTAGTATATTATTAGTTTAGTCACTGTACATACTAGTATATATTATTAGAGTTCTATAGTCACTGTACATACTACTTTATTATTAGAGTTCAATAGTCACTGTACATACTAGTATATTATTAGAGTTCTATAGTCACTGTACATACTAGTATATTATTAGAGTTCTATAGTCACTGTACATACTAGTATATTATTAGAGTTCTGTAGTCACTGTACATACAGTTCTATAGTCACTGTACATACTAGTATATTATTAGAGTTCTAGAGTTCTATAGTCACTGTACATACTAGTATATTATTAGAGTTCTATATTATTAGAGTTCTGTAGTCACTGTACATACTAGTATATTATTAGAATTCTATAGTCACTGTACATACTAGTATATTATTAGAGTTCTATAGTCACTGTACATACTAGTATATTATTAGTTCTATATTATTAGAGTTCTGTAGTCACTGTACATACTAGTATATTATTAGAGTTCTATATTCACTGTACATACTAGTTTATTATTAGAGTTCTATAGTCACTGTAGATACTAGTATATTATTAGAGTTCTATATTATTAGAGTTCTATAGTCACTGTACATACTAGTATATTATTAGAGTTCTATAGTCACTGTACATACTAGTATATTATTAGAGTTCAATAGTCACTGTACATACTAGTATATTATTAGAGTTCTATAGTCACTGTACATACTAGTACATTATTAGAGTTCTATATTATTAGAGTTCTATAGTCACTGTACATACTAGTATATTATTAGAGTTCTATAGTCACTGTACATACTAGTATATTATTAGAGTTCTATAGTCACATACTAGTATATTATTAGAGTGCTATAGTCACTGTACATACTAGTATATTATTAGAGTTCTATAGTCACTGTATACTAGTATATTATTAGGAGTTCTATAGTCACTGTACATACTAGTATATTATTAGAGTTCTATAGTCACTGTACATACTACTTTATTATTAGAGTTCTATAGTCACTGTACATACTAGTATATTATTAGAGTTCTATAGTCACTGTACATACTAGTATATTATTAGAGTTCTATAGTCACTGTACATACTAGTATATTATTAGAGTTCTATAGTCACTGTACTAGTATATTATTAGAGTTCTATAGTCACTGTACATACTAGTATATTATTAGAGTTCTATAGTCACTGTACATACTAGTATATTATTAGAGTTCTATATTATTAGAGTTCTGTAGTCACTGTACTAGTATATTATTAGAGTTCTATAGTCACTGTACATACTAGTATATTATTAGAGTTCTATAGTCACTGTACATACTAGTATATTATTAGAGTTCTATATTATTAGAGTTCTGTAGTCACTGTACATACTAGTATATTATTAGAGTTCTATAGTCACTGTACATACTAGTTTATTATTAGAGTTCTATAGTCACTGTAGATACTAGTATATTATTAGAGTTCTATAGTCACTGTACATACTAGTATATTATTAGAGTTCTATAGTCACTGTACATACTAGTATATTATTAGAGTTCTATAGTCACTGTACATACTAGTATATTATTAGAGTTCTATAGTCACTGTACATTAGTATATTATTAGAGTTCTATAGTCACTGTACATACTAGTATATTATTAGAGTTCTATAGTCACTGTACATACTAGTATATTATTAGAGTTCTATAGTCACTGTACATACTAGTATATTATTAGAGTTCTATAGTCACTGTACATACTAGTATATTATTAGAGTTCTATATTATTAGAGTTCTGTAGTCACTGTACATACTAGTATATTATTAGAGTTCTATAGTCACTGTACATACTAGTATATTATTAGAGTTCTATAGTCACTGTACATACTAGTATATTATTAGAGTTCTATATTATTAGAGTTCTGTAGTCACTGTACATACTAGTATATTATTAGAGTTCTATAGTCACTGTACATACTAGTTTATTATTAGAGTTCTATAGTCACTGTAGATACTAGTATATTATTAGAGTTCTATATTATTAGAGTTCTATAGTGACTGTACATACTAGTAAATTATTAGAGTTCTATAGTCACTGTACATACTAGTATATTATTAGAGTTCAATAGTCACTGTACATACTAGTATATTATTAGAGTTCTATAGTCACTGTACATAGTAGTATATTATTAGAGTTCTATAGTCACTGTACATACTAGTATATTATTAGAGTTCTATAGTCACTGTACATACTAGTATATTATTAGAGTTCTATAGTCACTGTACATACTAGTATATTATTAGAGTTCTGTAGTCACTGTACATACTAGTACATTATTAGAGTTCTATATTATTAGAGTTCTATAGTCACTGTACATACTAGTATATTATTAGAGTTCTATAGTCACTGTACATACTAGTATATTATTAGAGTTCTATAGTCACTGTACATACTAGTATATTATTAGAGTGCTATAGTCACTGTACATACTAGTATATTATTAGAGTTCTATAGTCACTGTACATACTAGTATATTATTAGAGTTCTATAGTCACTGTACATACTAGTATATTATTAGAGTTCTATAGTCACTGTACATACTACTTTATTATTAGAGTTCAATAGTCACTGTACATACTAGTATATTATTAGAGTTCTATAGTCACTGTACATACTAGTATATTATTAGAGTTCTATAGTCACTGTACATACTAGTATATTATTAGAGTTCTGTAGTCACTGTACATACTAGTATATTATTAGAGTTCTATATTATTCGAGTTCTATAGTCACTGTACATACTAGTATTATTAGAGTTCTATAGTCACTGTACATACTAGTATATTATTAGAGTTCTATAGTCACTGTACATACTAGTATATTATTAGAGTTCTATAGTCACTGTACATACTAGTATATTATTAGAGTTCTATATTATTAGAGTTCTGTAGTCACTGTACATACTAGTATATTATTAGAGTTCTATAGTCACTGTACATACTAGTATATTATTAGAGTTCTATAGTCACTGTACATACTAGTATATTATTAGAGTTCTATATTATTAGAGTTCTGTAGTCACTGTACATACTAGTATATTATTAGAGTTCTATAGTCACTGTACATACTAGTTTATTATTAGAGTTCTATAGTCACTGTAGATACTAGTATATTATTAGAGTTCTATAGTCACTGTACATACTAGTATATTATTAGAGTTCTATAGTCACTGTACATACTAGTATATTATTAGAGTTCTATAGTTCTAGTATATTATTAGAGTTCTATAGTCACTGTACATACTAGTATATTATTAGAGTTCTATAGTCACTGTACATACTAGTATATTATTAGAGTTCTATAGTCACTGTACATACTAGTATATTATTAGAGTTCTATAGTCACTGTACATACTAGTATATTATTAGAGTTTAGTCACTGTACATACTATTATTAGAGTTCTATATTATTAGAGTTCTGTAGTCACTGTACATACTAGTATATTATTAGAGTTCTATAGTCACTGTACATACTAGTATATTATTAGAGTTCTATAGTCACTGTACATACTAGTATATTATTAGAGTTCTATATTATTAGAGTTCTGTAGTCACTGTACATACTAGTATATTATTAGAGTTCTATAGTCACTGTACATACTAGTTTATTATTAGAGTTCTATAGTCACTGTAGATACTAGTATATTATTAGAGTTCTATATTATTAGAGTTCTATAGTCACTGTACATACTAGTATATTATTAGAGTTCTATAGTCACTGTACATACTAGTATATTATTAGAGTTCAATAGTCACTGTACATACTAGTATATTATTAGAGTTCTATAGTCACTGTACATAGTAGTATATTATTAGAGTTCTATAGTCACTGTACATACTAGTATATTATTAGAGTTCTATAGTCACTGTACATACTAGTATATTATTAGAGTTCTATAGTCACTGTACATACTAGTATATTATTAGAGTTCTGTAGTCACTGTACATACTAGTACATTATTAGAGTTCTATATTATTCGAGTTCTATAGTCACTGTACATACTAGTATATTATTAGAGTTCTATAGTCACTGTACATACTAGTATATTATTAGAGTTCTATAGTCACTGTACATACTAGTATATTATTAGAGTTCTATAGTCACTGTACATACTAGTATATTATTAGAGTTCTATATTATTAGAGTTCTGTAGTCACTGTACATACTAGTATATTATTAGAGTTCTATAGTCACTGTACATACTAGTATATTATTAGAGTTCTATAGTCACTGTACATACTAGTATATTATTAGAGTTCTATATTATTAGAGTTCTGTAGTCACTGTACATACTAGTATATTATTAGAGTTCTATAGTCACTGTACATACTAGTTTATTATTAGAGTTCTATAGTCACTGTAGATACTAGTATATTATTAGAGTTCTATATTATTAGAGTTCTATAGTCACTGTACATACTAGTATATTATTAGAGTTCTATAGTCACTGTACATACTAGTATATTATTAGAGTTCAATAGTCACTGTACATACTAGTATATTATTAGAGTTCTATAGTCACTGTACATACTAGTATATTATTAGAGTTCTATAGTCACTGTACATACTAGTATATTATTAGAGTTCTATAGTCACTGTACATACTAGTATATTATTAGAGTTCTATAGTCACTGTACATACTAGTATATTATTAGAGTTCTATAGTCACTGTACATACTAGTATATTATTAGAGTTCTATAGTCACTGTACATACTAGTACATTATTAGAGATCTATATTATTAGAGTTCTATAGTCACTGTACATACTAGTATATTATTAGAGTTCTATAGTCACTGTACATACTAGTATATTATTAGAGTTCTATAGTCACTGTACATACTAGTATATTATTAGAGTTCTATAGTCACTGTACATACTAGTATATTATTAGAGTTCTATATTATTAGAGTTCTGTAGTCACTGTACATACTAGTATATTATTAGAGTTCTATAGTCACTGTACATACTAGTATATTATTAGAGTTCTATAGTCACTGTACATACTAGTATATTATTAGAGTTCTATATTATTAGAGTTCTGTAGTCACTGTACATACTAGTATATTATTAGAGTTCTATAGTCACTGTACATACTAGTTTATTATTAGAGTTCTATAGTCACTGTAGATACTAGTATATTATTAGAGTTCTATATTATTAGAGTTCTATAGTCACTGTACATACTAGTATATTATTAGAGTTCTATAGTCACTGTACATACTAGTATATTATTAGAGTTCAATAGTCACTGTACATACTAGTATATTATTAGAGTTCTATAGTCACTGTACATACTAGTATATTATTAGAGTTCTATAGTCACTGTACATACTAGTATATTATTAGAGTTCTATAGTCACTGTACATACTAGTATATTATTAGAGTTCTATAGTCACTGTACATACTAGTATATTATTAGAGTTCTATAGTCACTGTACATACTAGTACATTATTAGAGTTCTATATTATTAGAGTTCTATAGTCACTGTACATACTAGTATATTATTAGAGTTCTATAGTCACTGTACATACTAGTATATTATTAGAGTTCTATAGTCACTGTACATACTAGTATATTATTAGAGTGCTATAGTCACTGTACATACTAGTATATTATTAGAGTTCTATAGTCACTGTACATACTAGTATATTATTAGAGTTCTATAGTCACTGTACATACTAGTATATTATTAGAGTTCTATAGTCACTGTACATACTACTTTATTATTAGAGTTCAATAGTCACTGTACATACTAGTATATTATTAGAGTTCTATAGTCACTGTACATACTAGTATATTATTAGAGTTCTATAGTCACTGTACATACTAGTATATTATTAGAGTTCTGTAGTCACTGTACATACTAGTACATTATTAGAGTTCTATATTATTCGAGTTCTATAGTCACTGTACATACTAGTATATTATTAGAGTTCTATAGTCACTGTACATACTAGTATATTATTAGAGTTCTATAGTCACTGTACATACTAGTATATTATTAGAGTTCTATAGTCACTGTACATACTAGTATATTATTAGAGTTCTATATTATTAGAGTTCTGTAGTCACTGTACATACTAGTATATTATTAGAGTTCTATAGTCACTGTACATACTAGTATATTATTAGAGTTCTATAGTCACTGTACATACTAGTATATTATTAGAGTTCTATATTATTAGAGTTCTGTAGTCACTGTACATACTAGTATATTATTAGAGTTCTATAGTCACTGTACATACTAGTTTATTATTAGAGTTCTATAGTCACTGTAGATACTAGTATATTATTAGAGTTCTATATTATTAGAGTTCTATAGTCACTGTACATACTAGTATATTATTAGAGTTCTATAGTCACTGTACATACTAGTATATTATTAGAGTTCAATAGTCACTGTACATACTAGTATATTATTAGAGTTCTATAGTCACTGTACATACTAGTATATTATTAGAGTTCTATAGTCACTGTACATACTAGTATATTATTAGAGTTCTATAGTCACTGTACATACTAGTATATTATTAGAGTTCTATAGTCACTGTACATACTAGTATATTATTAGAGTTCTATAGTCACTGTACATACTAGTATATTATTAGAGTTCTATAGTCACTGTACATACTAGTATATTATTAGAGTTCTATATTATTAGAGTTCTATAGTCACTGTACATACTAGTATATTATTAGAGTTCTATAGTCACTGTACATACTAGTATATTATTAGAGTTCTATAGTCACTGTACATACTAGTATATTATTAGAGTTCTATAGTCACTGTACATACTAGTATATTATTAGAGTTCTGTAGTCACTGTACATACTAGTTTATTATTAGAGTTCTGTAGTCACTGTACATACTAGTATATTATTAGAGTTCTATAGTCACTGTACATACTAGTATATTATTAGAGTTCTATATTATTAGAGTTATGTAGTCACTGTACATACTAGTATATTATTAGAGTTCTATAGTCACTGTACATACTAGTATATTATTAGAGTTCTATAGTCACTGTACATACTAGTATATTATTAGAGTTCTATAGTCACTGTACATACTAGTATATTATTAGAGTTCTATAGTCACTGTACATACTAGTATATTATTAGAGTTCTATAGTCACTGTACATACTAGTATATTATTAGAGTTCTATAGTCACTGTACATACTAGTATATTATTAGAGTTCTATAGTCACTGTACATACTAGTATATTATTAGAGTTCTATATTATTAGAGTTCTGTAGTCACTGTACATACTAGTATATTATTAGAGTTCTATAGTCACTGTACATACTAGTATATTATTAGAGTTCTATAGTCACTGTACATACTAGTATATTATTAGAGTTCTATATTATTAGAGTTCTGTAGTCACTGTACATACTAGTATATTATTAGAGTTCTATAGTCACTGTACATACTAGTTTATTATTAGAGTTCTATAGTCACTGTAGATACTAGTATATTATTAGAGTTCTATAGTCACTGTACATACTAGTATATTATTAGAGTTCTATAGTCACTGTACATACTAGTATATTATTAGAGTTCTATAGTCACTGTACATACTAGTATATTATTAGAGTTCTATAGTCACTGTACATACTAGTATATTATTAGAGTTCTATAGTCACTGTACATACTAGTATATTATTAGAGTTCTATAGTCACTGTACATACTAGTATATTATTAGAGTTCTATAGTCACTGTACATACTAGTATATTATTAGAGTTCTATAGTCACTGTACATACTAGTATATTATTAGAGTTCTATATTATTAGAGTTCTGTAGTCACTGTACATACTAGTATATTATTAGAGTTCTATAGTCACTGTACATACTAGTATATTATTAGAGTTCTATAGTCACTGTACATACTAGTATATTATTAGAGTTCTATATTATTAGAGTTCTGTAGTCACTGTACATACTAGTATATTATTAGAGTTCTATAGTCACTGTACATACTAGTTTATTATTAGAGTTCTATAGTCACTGTAGATACTAGTATATTATTAGAGTTCTATATTATTAGAGTTCTATAGTCACTGTACATACTAGTATATTATTAGAGTTCTATAGTCACTGTACATACTAGTATATTATTAGAGTTCAATAGTCACTGTACATACTAGTATATTATTAGAGTTCTATAGTCACTGTACATAGTAGTATATTATTAGAGTTCTATAGTCACTGTACATACTAGTATATTATTAGAGTTCTATAGTCACTGTACATACTAGTATATTATTAGAGTTCTAGTCACTGTACATACTAGTATATTATTAGAGTTCTGTAGTCACTGTACATACTAGTACATTATTAGAGTTCTATATTATTCGAGTTCTATAGTCACTGTACATACTAGTATATTATTAGAGTTCTATAGTCACTGTACATACTAGTATATTATTAGAGTTCTATAGTCACTGTACATACTAGTATATTATTAGAGTTCTATAGTCACTGTACATACTAGTATATTATTAGAGTTCTATATTATTAGAGTTCTGTAGTCACTGTACATACTAGTATATTATTAGAGTTCTATAGTCACTGTACATACTAGTATATTATTAGAGTTCTATAGTCACTGTACATACTAGTATATTATTAGAGTTCTATATTATTAGAGTTCTGTAGTCACTGTACATACTAGTATATTATTAGAGTTCTATAGTCACTGTACATACTAGTTTATTATTAGAGTTCTATAGTCACTGTAGATACTAGTATATTATTAGAGTTCTATATTATTAGAGTTCTATAGTCACTGTACATACTAGTATATTATTAGAGTTCTATAGTCACTGTACATACTAGTATATTATTAGAGTTCAATAGTCACTGTACATACTAGTATATTATTAGAGTTCTATAGTCACTGTACATACTAGTATATTATTAGAGTTCTATAGTCACTGTACATACTAGTATATTATTAGAGTTCTATAGTCACTGTACATACTAGTATATTATTAGAGTTCTATAGTCACTGTACATACTAGTATATTATTAGAGTTCTATAGTCACTGTACATACTAGTATATTATTAGAGTTCTATAGTCACTGTACATACTAGTACATTATTAGAGATCTATATTATTAGAGTTCTATAGTCACTGTACATACTAGTATATTATTAGAGTTCTATAGTCACTGTACATACTAGTATATTATTAGAGTTCTATAGTCACTGTACATACTAGTATATTATTAGAGTTCTATAGTCACTGTACATACTAGTATATTATTAGAGTTCTATATTATTAGAGTTCTGTAGTCACTGTACATACTAGTATATTATTAGAGTTCTATAGTCACTGTACATACTAGTATATTATTAGAGTTCTATAGTCACTGTACATACTAGTATATTATTAGAGTTCTATATTATTAGAGTTCTGTAGTCACTGTACATACTAGTATATTATTAGAGTTCTATAGTCACTGTACATACTAGTTTATTATTAGAGTTCTATAGTCACTGTAGATACTAGTATATTATTAGAGTTCTATATTATTAGAGTTCTATAGTCACTGTACATACTAGTATATTATTAGAGTTCTATAGTCACTGTACATACTAGTATATTATTAGAGTTCAATAGTCACTGTACATACTAGTATATTATTAGAGTTCTATAGTCACTGTACATACTAGTATATTATTAGAGTTCTATAGTCACTGTACATACTAGTATATTATTAGAGTTCTATAGTCACTGTACATACTAGTATATTATTAGAGTTCTATAGTCACTGTACATACTAGTATATTATTAGAGTTCTATAGTCACTGTACATACTAGTACATTATTAGAGTTCTATATTATTAGAGTTCTATAGTCACTGTACATACTAGTATATTATTAGAGTTCTATAGTCACTGTACATACTAGTATATTATTAGAGTTCTATAGTCACTGTACATACTAGTATATTATTAGAGTGCTATAGTCACTGTACATACTAGTATATTATTAGAGTTCTATAGTCACTGTACATACTAGTATATTATTAGAGTTCTATAGTCACTGTACATACTAGTATATTATTAGAGTTCTATAGTCACTGTACATACTACTTTATTATTAGAGTTCAATAGTCACTGTACATACTAGTATATTATTAGAGTTCTATAGTCACTGTACATACTAGTATATTATTAGAGTTCTATAGTCACTGTACATACTAGTATATTATTAGAGTTCTGTAGTCACTGTACATACTAGTACATTATTAGAGTTCTATATTATTCGAGTTCTATAGTCACTGTACATACTAGTATATTATTAGAGTTCTATAGTCACTGTACATACTAGTATATTATTAGAGTTCTATAGTCACTGTACATACTAGTATATTATTAGAGTTCTATAGTCACTGTACATACTAGTATATTATTAGAGTTCTATATTATTAGAGTTCTGTAGTCACTGTACATACTAGTATATTATTAGAGTTCTATAGTCACTGTACATACTAGTATATTATTAGAGTTCTATAGTCACTGTACATACTAGTATATTATTAGAGTTCTATATTATTAGAGTTCTGTAGTCACTGTACATACTAGTATATTATTAGAGTTCTATAGTCACTGTACATACTAGTTTATTATTAGAGTTCTATAGTCACTGTAGATACTAGTATATTATTAGAGTTCTATATTATTAGAGTTCTATAGTCACTGTACATACTAGTATATTATTAGAGTTCTATAGTCACTGTACATACTAGTATATTATTAGAGTTCAATAGTCACTGTACATACTAGTATATTATTAGAGTTCTATAGTCACTGTACATACTAGTATATTATTAGAGTTCTATAGTCACTGTACATACTAGTATATTATTAGAGTTCTATAGTCACTGTACATACTAGTATATTATTAGAGTTCTATAGTCACTGTACATACTAGTATATTATTAGAGTTCTATAGTCACTGTACATACTAGTATATTATTAGAGTTCTATAGTCACTGTACATACTAGTATATTATTAGAGTTCTATATTATTAGAGTTCTATAGTCACTGTACATACTAGTATATTATTAGAGTTCTATAGTCACTGTACATACTAGTATATTATTAGAGTTCTATAGTCACTGTACATACTAGTATATTATTAGAGTTCTATAGTCACTGTACATACTAGTATATTATTAGAGTTCTGTAGTCACTGTACATACTAGTTTATTATTAGAGTTCTGTAGTCACTGTACATACTAGTATATTATTAGAGTTCTATAGTCACTGTACATACTAGTATATTATTAGAGTTCTATATTATTAGAGTTATGTAGTCACTGTACATACTAGTATATTATTAGAGTTCTATAGTCACTGTACATACTAGTATATTATTAGAGTTCTATAGTCACTGTACATACTAGTATATTATTAGAGTTCTATAGTCACTGTACATACTAGTATATTATTAGAGTTCTATAGTCACTGTACATACTAGTATATTATTAGAGTTCTATAGTCACTGTACATACTACTTTATTATTAGAGTTCAATAGTCACTGTACATACTAGTATATTATTAGAGTTCTATAGTCACTGTACATACTAGTATATTATTAGAGTTCTATAGTCACTGTACATACTAGTATATTATTAGAGTTCTGTAGTCACTGTACATACTAGTATATTATTAGAGTTCTATAGTCACTGTACATACTAGTATATTATTAGAGTTCTATATTATTAGAGTTCTATAGTCACTGTACATACTAGTATATTATTAGAGTTCTATATTATTAGAGTTCTGTAGTCACTGTACATACTAGTATATTATTAGAATTCTATAGTCACTGTACATACTAGTATATTATTAGAGTTCTATAGTCACTGTACATACTAGTATATTATTAGAGTTCTATATTATTAGAGTTCTGTAGTCACTGTACATACTAGTATATTATTAGAGTTCTATATTCACTGTACATACTAGTTTATTATTAGAGTTCTATAGTCACTGTAGATACTAGTATATTATTAGAGTTCTATATTATTAGAGTTCTATAGTCACTGTACATACTAGTATATTATTAGAGTTCTATAGTCACTGTACATACTAGTATATTATTAGAGTTCAATAGTCACTGTACATACTAGTATATTATTAGAGTTCTATAGTCACTGTACATACTAGTACATTATTAGAGTTCTATATTATTAGAGTTCTATAGTCACTGTACATACTAGTATATTATTAGAGTTCTATAGTCACTGTACATACTAGTATATTATTAGAGTTCTATAGTCACTGTACATACTAGTATATTATTAGAGTGCTATAGTCACTGTACATACTAGTATATTATTAGAGTTCTATAGTCACTGTACATACTAGTATATTATTAGAGTTCTATAGTCACTGTACATACTAGTATATTATTAGAGTTCTATAGTCACTGTACATACTACTTTATTATTAGAGTTCAATAGTCACTGTACATACTAGTATATTATTAGAGTTCTATAGTCACTGTACATACTAGTATATTATTAGAGTTCTATAGTCACTGTACATACTAGTATATTATTAGAGTTCTGTAGTCACTGTACATACTAGTACATTATTAGAGTTCTATATTATTCGAGTTCTATAGTCACTGTACATACTAGTATATTATTAGAGTTCTATAGTCACTGTACATACTAGTATATTATTAGAGTTCTATAGTCACTGTACATACTAGTATATTATTAGAGTTCTATAGTCACTGTACATACTAGTATATTATTAGAGTTCTATATTATTAGAGTTCTGTAGTCACTGTACATACTAGTATATTATTAGAGTTCTATAGTCACTGTACATACTAGTATATTATTAGAGTTCTATAGTCACTGTACATACTAGTATATTATTAGAGTTCTATATTATTAGAGTTCTGTAGTCACTGTACATACTAGTATATTATTAGAGTTCTATAGTCACTGTACATACTAGTTTATTATTAGAGTTCTATAGTCACTGTAGATACTAGTATATTATTAGAGTTCTATATTATTAGAGTTCTATAGTCACTGTACATACTAGTATATTATTAGAGTTCTATAGTCACTGTACATACTAGTATATTATTAGAGTTCAATAGTCACTGTACATACTAGTATATTATTAGAGTTCTATAGTCACTGTACATACTAGTATATTATTAGAGTTCTATAGTCACTGTACATACTAGTATATTATTAGAGTTCTATAGTCACTGTACATACTAGTATATTATTAGAGTTCTATAGTCACTGTACATACTAGTATATTATTAGAGTTCTATAGTCACTGTACATACTAGTACATTATTAGAGTTCTATATTATTAGAGTTCTATAGTCACTGTACATACTAGTATATTATTAGAGTTCTATAGTCACTGTACATACTAGTATATTATTAGAGTTCTATAGTCACTGTACATACTAGTATATTATTAGAGTTCTATAGTCACTGTACATACTAGTATATTATTAGAGTTCTATAGTCACTGTACATACTAGTATATTATTAGAGTTCTGTAGTCACTGTACATACTAGTTTATTATTAGAGTTCTGTAGTCACTGTACATACTAGTATATTATTAGAGTTCTATAGTCACTGTACATACTAGTATATTAGAGTTCTATATTATTAGAGTTCTGTAGTCACTGTACATACTAGTATATTATTAGAGTTCTATAGTCACTGTACATACTAGTATATTATTAGAGTTCTATAGTCACTGTACATACTAGTATATTATTAGAGTTCTATAGTCACTGTACATACTAGTATATTATTAGAGTTCTATAGTCACTGTACATACTAGTATATTATTAGAGTTCTATAGTCACTGTACATACTACTTTATTATTAGAGTTCAATAGTCACTGTACATACTAGTATATTATTAGAGTTCTATAGTCACTGTACATACTAGTATATTATTAGAGTTCTATAGTCACTGTACATACTAGTATATTATTAGAGTTCTGTAGTCACTGTACATACTAGTATATTATTAGAGTTCTATAGTCACTGTACATACTAGTATATTATTAGAGTTCTATATTATTAGAGTTCTATAGTCACTGTACATACTAGTATATTATTAGAGTTCTATATTATTAGAGTTCTGTAGTCACTGTACATACTAGTATATTATTAGAGTTCTATAGTCACTGTACATACTAGTATATTATTAGAGTTCTATAGTCACTGTACATACTAGTATATTATTAGAGTTCTATATTATTAGAGTTCTGTAGTCACTGTACATACTAGTATATTATTAGAGTTCTATATTCACTGTACATACTAGTTTATTATTAGAGTTCTATAGTCACTGTAGATACTAGTATATTATTAGAGTTCTATATTATTAGAGTTCTATAGTCACTGTACATACTAGTATATTATTAGAGTTCTATAGTCACTGTACATACTAGTATATTATTAGAGTTCAATAGTCACTGTACATACTAGTATATTATTAGAGTTCTATAGTCACTGTACATACTAGTACATTATTAGAGTTCTATATTATTAGAGTTCTATAGTCACTGTACATACTAGTATATTATTAGAGTTCTATAGTCACTGTACATACTAGTATATTATTAGAGTTCTATAGTCACTGTACATACTAGTATATTATTAGAGTGCTATAGTCACTGTACATACTAGTATATTATTAGAGTTCTATAGTCACTGTACATACTAGTATATTATTAGAGTTCTATAGTCACTGTACATACTAGTATATTATTAGAGTTCTATAGTCACTGTACATACTACTTTATTATTAGAGTTCAATAGTCACTGTACATACTAGTATATTATTAGAGTTCTATAGTCACTGTACATACTAGTATATTATTAGAGTTCTGTAGTCACTGTACATACTAGTACATTATTAGAGTTCTATATTATTCGAGTTCTATAGTCACTGTACATACTAGTATATTATTAGAGTTCTATAGTCACTGTACATACTAGTATATTATTAGAGTTCTATAGTCACTGTACATACTAGTATATTATTAGAGTTCTATAGTCACTGTACATACTAGTATATTATTAGAGTTCTATATTATTAGAGTTCTGTAGTCACTGTACATACTAGTATATTATTAGAGTTCTATAGTCACTGTACATACTAGTATATTATTAGAGTTCTATAGTCACTGTACATACTAGTATATTATTAGAGTTCTATATTATTAGAGTTCTGTAGTCACTGTATATACTAGTATATTATTAGAGTTCTATAGTCACTGTACATACTAGTTTATTATTAGAGTTCTATAGTCACTGTAGATACTAGTATATTATTAGAGTTCTATATTATTAGAGTTCTATAGTCACTGTACATACTAGTATATTATTAGAGTTCTATAGTCACTGTACATACTAGTATATTATTAGAGTTCAATAGTCACTGTACATACTAGTATATTATTAGAGTTCTATAGTCACTGTACATACTAGTATATTATTAGAGTTCTATAGTCACTGTACATACTAGTAGTATATTATTAGAGTTCTATAGTCACTGTACATACTAGTATATTATTAGAGTTCTATAGTCACTGTACATACTAGTATATTATTAGAGTTCTATAGTCACTGTACATACTAGTACATTATTAGAGTTCTATAGTTCTATATTATTAGAGTTCTATAGTCACTGTACATACTAGTATATTATTAGAGTTCTATAGTCACTGTACATACTAGTATATTATTAGAGTTCTATAGTCACTGTACATACTAGTATATTATTAGAGTTCTATAGTCACTGTACATACTAGTATATTATTAGAGTTCTATAGTCACTGTACATACTAGTATATTATTAGAGTTCTATAGTCACTGTACATACTAGTATATTATTAGAGTTCTATATTATTAGAGTTCTATAGTCACTGTACATACTAGTATATTATTAGAGTTCTATAGTCACTGTACATACTAGTATATTATTAGAGTTCTATAGTCACTGTACATACTAGTATATTATTAGAGTTCTATAGTCACTGTACATACTAGTATATTATTAGAGTTCTGTAGTCACTGTACATACTAGTTTATTATTAGAGTTCTGTAGTCACTGTACATACTAGTATATTATTAGAGTTCTATAGTCACTGTACATACTAGTATATTATTAGAGTTCTATATTATTAGAGTTCTATAGTCACTGTACATACTAGTATATTATTAGAGTTCTATAGTCACTGTACATACTAGTATATTATTAGAGTTCTATAGTCACTGTACATACTAGTATATTATTAGAGTTCTATATTATTAGAGTTCTGTAGTCACTGTACATACTAGTATATTATTAGAGTTCTATAGTCACTGAACATACTAGTTTATTATTAGAGTTCTATAGTCACTGTAGATACTAGTATATTATTAGAGTTCTATATTATTAGAGTTCTATAGTCACTGTACATACTAGTATATTATTAGAGTTCTATAGTCACTGTACATACTAGTATATTATTAGAGTTCAATAGTCACTGTACATACTAGTATATTATTAGAGTTCTATAGTCACTGTACATACTAGTATATTATTAGAGTTCTATAGTCACTGTACATACTAGTATATTATTAGAGTTCTATAGTCACTGTACATACTAGTATATTGTTAGAGTTCTGTAGTCACTGTACATACTAGTATATTATTAGAGTTCTATAGTCACTGTACATACTAGTATATTATTAGAGTTCTGTAGTCACTGTACATACTAGTATATTATTAGAGTTCTATAGTCACTGTACATACTAGTATATTATTAGAGTTCTATATTATTAGAGTTCTATAGTCACTGTACATACTAGTATATTATTAGAGTTCTATAGTCTCTGTACATACTAGTATATTATTAGAGTTCTATAGTCACTGTACATACTAGTATATTATTAGAGTTCTATAGTCACTGTACATACTAGTTTATTATTAGAGTTCTATAGTCACTGTACATACTAGTATATTATTAGAGTTCTATATGATTAGAGTTCTATAGTCACTGTACATACTAGTATATTATTAGAGTTCTATAGTCTCTGTACATGCTAGTATATTATTAGAGTTCTATAGTCACTGTACATACTAGTATATTATTAGAGTTCTATAGTCACTGTACATACTAGTATATTATTAGAGTTCTATAGTCACTGTACATACTAGTATATTATTAGAGTTCTATAGTCACTGTACATACTAGTATATTATTAGAGTTCTATAGTCACTGTACATACTAGTATATTATTAGAGTTCTATAGTCACTGTACATACTAGTATATTATTAGAGTTCTATAGTCACTGTACATACTAGTATATTATTAGAGTTCTATAGTCTCTGTACATGCTAGTATATTATTAGAGTTCTATAGTCACTGTACATACTAGTATATTATTAGAGTTCTATAGTCACTGTACATACTAGTATATTATTAGAGTTCTATAGTCACTGTACATACTAGTATATTATTAGAGTTCTATAGTCACTGTACATACTAGTATATTATTAGAGTTCTATAGTCACTGTACATACTAGTATATTATTAGAGTTCTATATTATTAGAGTTCTATAGTCACTGTACATACTAGTATATTATTAGAGTTCTATAGTCACTGTACATACTAGTATATTATTAGAGTTCTATAGTCACTGTACATACTAGTATATTATTAGAGTTCTATAGTCACTGTACATACTAGTATATTATTAGAGTTCTGTAGTCACTGTACATACTAGTATATTATTAGAGTTCAATAGTCACTGTACATACTAGTATATTATTAGAGTTCTATAGTCACTGTACATACTAATATATTATTAGAGTTCTATAGTCACTGTACATACTAGTATATTATTAGAGTTCTGTAGTCACTGTACATACTAGTATATTATTAGTGTTCAATAGTCACTGTACATACTAGTATATTATTAGAGTTCTATAGTCACTGTACATACTAATATATTATTAGAGTTCTATAGTCACTGTACATACTAGTATATTATTAGAGTTCTGTAGTCACTGTACATACTAGTATATTATTAGAGTTCTGTAGTCACTGTACATACTAGTATATTATTAGAGTTCTATATTATTAGAGTTCTATAGTCACTGTACATACTAGTATATTATTAGAGTTCTATAGTCACTGTACATACTAGTATATTATTAGAGTTCTGTAGTCACTGTACATACTAGTATATTATTAGAGTTCTGTAGTCACTGTACATACTAGTATATTATTAGAGTTCTATATTATTAGAGTTCTATAGTCACTGTACATACTAGTATATTATTAGAGTTCTGTAGTCACTGTACATATTAGTATATTATTAGAGTTCTATAGTCACTGTAGATACTAGTATATTATTAGAGTTCTATAGTCACTGTACATACTAGTATATTATTAGAGTTCTGTAGTCACTGTACATACTAGTATATTATTAGAGTTCTATAGTCACTGTAGATACTAGTATATTATTAGAGTTCTATAGTCACTGTACATACTAGTATATTATTAGAGTTCTATAGTCACTGTACATACTAGTATATTATTAGAGTTCTATAGTCTCTGTACATACTAGTATATTATTAGAGTTCTATAGTCACTGTACATACTAGTATATTATTAGAGTTCTATAGTCACTGTACATACTAGTATATTATTAGAGTTCTATAGTCACTGTACATACTAGTATATTATTAGAGTTCTATAGTCACTGTACATACTAGTATATTATTAGAGTTCTATATTATTAGAGTTCTATAGTCACTGTACATACTAGTATATTATTAGAGTTCTGTAGTCACTGTACATACTAGTATATTATTAGAGTTCTATAGTCACTGTACATACTAGTATATTATTAGAGTTCTATATTATTAGAGTTCTATAGTCACTGTACATACTAGTATATTATTAGAGTTCTATAGTCTCTGTACATACTAGTATATTATTAGAGTTCTATAGTCACTGTACATACTAGTATATTATTAGAGTTCTATAGTCACTGTACATACTAGTTTATTATTAGAGTTCTATAGTCACTGTACATACTAGTATATTATTAGAGTTCTATATTATTAGAGTTCTATAGTCACTGTACATACTAGTATATTATTAGAGTTCTATAGTCTCTGTACATACTAGTATATTATTAGAGTTCTATAGTCACTGTACATACTAGTATATTATTAGAGTTCTATAGTCACTGTACATACTAGTTTATTATTAGAGTTCTATAGTCACTGTACATACTAGTATATTATTAGAGTTCTATATTATTAGAGTTCTATAGTCACTGTACATACTAGTATATTATTAGAGTTCTATAGTCACTGTACATACTAGTATATTATTAGAGTTCTATATTATTAGAGTTCTATAGTCACTGTACATACTAGTATATTATTAGAGTTCTATAGTCACTGTACATACTAGTATATTATTAGAGTTCTATAGTCACTGTACATACTAGTATATTATTAGAGTTCTATAGTCACTGTACATACTAGTATATTATTAGAGTTCTATAGTCACTGTACATACTAGTATATTATTAGAGTTCTATATTATTAGAGTTCTATAGTCACTGTACATACTAGTATATTATTAGAGTTCTATAGTCACTGTACATACTAGTATATTATTAGAGTTCTATAGTCACTGTACATACTAGTATATTATTAGAGTTCTATAGTCACTGTACATACTAGTATATTATTAGAGTTCTGTAGTCACTGTACATACTAGTATATTATTAGAGTTCAATAGTCACTGTACATACTAGTATATTATTAGAGTTCTATAGTCACTGTACATACTAATATATTATTAGAGTTCTATAGTCACTGTACATACTAGTATATTATTAGAGTTCTGTAGTCACTGTACATACTAGTATATTATTAGTGTTCAATAGTCACTGTACATACTAGTATATTATTAGAGTTCTATAGTCACTGTACATACTAATATATTATTAGAGTTCTATAGTCACTGTACATACTAGTATATTATTAGAGTTCTGTAGTCACTGTACATACTAGTATATTATTAGAGTTCTGTAGTCACTGTACATACTAGTATATTATTAGAGTTCTATATTATTAGAGTTCTATAGTCACTGTACATACTAGTATATTATTAGAGTTCTGTAGTCACTGTACATACTAGTATATTATTAGAGTTCTGTAGTCACTGTACATACTAGTATATTATTAGAGTTCTATAGTCACTGTAGATACTAGTATATTATTAGAGTTCTATAGTCACTGTACATACTAGTATATTATTAGAGTTCTGTAGTCACTGTACATACTAGTATATTATTAGAGTTCTATAGTCACTGTAGATACTAGTATATTATTAGAGTTCTATAGTCACTGTACATACTAGTATATTATTAGAGTTCTGTAGTCACTGTAGATACTAGTATATTATTAGAGTTCTATAGTCACTGTACATACTAGTATATTATTAGAGTTCTATATTATTAGAGTTCTATAGTCACTGTACATACTAGTATATTATTAGAGTTCTATAGTCACTGTACATACTAGTATATTATTAGAGTTCTGTAGTCACTGTACATACTAGTATATTATTAGAGTTCTATAGTCACTGTACATACTAGTATATTATTAGAGTTCTGTAGTCACTGTACATACTAGTATATTATTAGAGTTCTATAGTCACTGTACATACTAGTATATTATTAGAGTTCTATATTATTAGAGTTCTATAGTCACTGTACATACTAGTATATTATTAGAGTTCTATAGTCTCTGTACATACTAGTATATTATTAGAGTTCTATAGTCACTGTACATACTAGTATATTATTAGAGTTCTATAGTCACTGTACATACTAGTTTATTATTAGAGTTCTATAGTCACTGTACATACTAGTATATTATTAGAGTTCTATATTATTAGAGTTCTATAGTCACTGTACATACTAGTATATTATTAGAGTTCTATAGTCTCTGTACATACTAGTATATTATTAGAGTTCTATAGTCACTGTACATACTAGTATATTATTAGAGTTCTATAGTCACTGTACATACTAGTATATTATTAGAGTTCTATAGTCACTGTACATACTAGTATATTATTAGAGTTCTATAGTCACTGTACATACTAGTATATTATTAGAGTTCTATATTTTTAGAGTTCTATAGTCACTGTACATACTAGTATATTATTAGAGTTCTATAGTCACTGTACATACTAGTATATTATTAGAGTTCTATAGTCACTGTACATACTAGTATATTATTAGAGTTCTATATTATTAGAGTTCTATAGTCACTGTACATACTAGTATATTATTAGAGTTCTATAGTCACTGTACATACTAGTATATTATTAGAGTTCTATAGTCACTGTACATACTAGTATATTATTAGAGTTCTATAGTCACTGTACATACTAGTTTATTATTAGAGTTCTATAGTCACTGTACATACTAGTATATTATTAGAGTTCTATATTATTAGAGTTCTATAGTCACTGTACATACTAGTATATTATTAGAGTTCTATAGTCACTGTACATACTAGTATATTATTAGAGTTCTATAGTCACTGTACATACTAGTATATTATTAGAGTTCTATAGTCACTGTACATACTAGTATATTATTAGAGTTCTATAGTCACTGTACATACTAGTATATTATTAGAGTTCTATAGTCACTGTACATACTAGTATATTATTAGAGTTCTATATTATTAGAGTTCTATAGTCACTGTACATACTAGTATATTATTAGAGTTCTATAGTCACTGTACATACTAGTATATTATTAGAGTTCTATAGTCACTGTACATACTAGTATATTATTAGAGTTCAATAGTCACTGTACATACTAGTATATTATTAGAGTTCTGTAGTCACTGTAGATACTAGTATATTATTAGAGTTCTATAGTCACTGTACATACTAGTATATTATTAGAGTTCTATAGTCACTGTACATACTAGTATATTATTAGAGTTCTATAGTCACTGTACATACTAGTATATTATTAGAGTTCTATAGTCACTGTACATACTAGTATATTATTAGAGTTCTATAGTCACTGTACATACTAGTTCTATATTATTAGAGTTCTATAGTCAGTTACTATATTATTAGAGTTCTATAGTCACTGTACATACTAGTATATTATTAGAGTTCTATAGTCACTGTACATACTAGTATATTATTAGAGTTCCATAGTCACTGTACATACTAATATATTATTAGAGTTCTATAGTCACTGTACATACTAGTATATTATTAGAGTTCTAGAACATTTGGTATAAATCTTTATTAGAGCGTTGTTTACAGTGTATACAGTGTGTTTGGATATAGTGCCATATAAAGGGAATAGGGATCCATTTTGTACACATTCCATATCTGCCGTCCTGTGTTTCCCCATCAGACATCAGGAAGGCTGAGAAGCAGCTGCTGGAGATGGCTGGCTACATCCAGAGTATCAACTCCTCCATCACAACCATCATCCCCACCCTGGCAACCATCCTCACCTTCGTAGTCCACACCCTGCTGGGCCTGCCCCTCAGCTCCTCGGAAGTGAGTAGTATACCTAATGCCTAGTCCTAATGCCTAGTCCTAGTACCTAGTCCTAATACCTTGTCCTAATACCTAGACTTATTACCTAGTCCTAATACCTAGTCCTAATACCTAGTCCTTATACCTAGACCTAATACCTAGTCCTAATACCTAGTTAAAATACCTAGTCCTTATACCTAGACCTAATACCTAGTCCTAATACCTAGTCCTAATAACTAGACCTAGTCTCAATACCTAGTCCTAATACCTAGTCCTAATACCTAGACCTAATACCTAGTCCTAATACCTAGTCCTAATACGTAGTCCTAATACCTAGACCTAGTCCTAATACCTAGTCCTAATACCTAGATCTAATACCTAGTCCTAATACCTAGTCCTAATATCTAGACCTAATACCTAGTCCTAGTCCTAATACCTAGTCCTAATACCTAGACCTAATACCTAGTCCTAGTCCTAATACCTAGTCCTAATACCTAGTCCTAATACCTAGACCTAATACCTAGTCCTAATACCTAGTCCTATTACCTATACCTAATACCTAGTCCTAGTCCTAATACCTAGTCCTAATACCTAGACCTAATACCTAGTCCTAGTCCTAATACCTAGACCTAATACCTAGTCCTAGGCCTAATACCTAGTCCTAGTCCTAATACCTGGTCCTAGTCCTAATACCTAGACCTAATACCTAGTTCTAATACCTAGTCCTAGTCCTAATACCTATACCTAATACCTAGTCATAATACCTAGACCTAATACCTAGACCTCATACCTGGTCCTAATACCTAGTCCTAATACCTAGACCTAATACCTAGTCCTAATACCTAGACCTAGTCCTAATACCTAGTCCTAATACCTAGACCTAATACCTAGTCCTAATACCTAGGTCTAATACCTAGTCCTAATACCTGGACTTAGTCCTAATACCTAGTCCTAATACCTAGTCCTAGTCCTAATACCTAGTCCTAATACCTAGTCCTAGTCCTAATTCCTGGTCCTAATACCTAGACCTAGTCCTAATACCTGGTCCTAATACCTAGTCCTATTACCTAGACCTAATACATAGACCTAATACCTAGTCCCAATACCTAGACCTAATACCTAGTCCTAATACCTAGACCTAATACCTAGTCCTAATACCTAGACCTAATACCTGGTCCTAATGCCTAGACCTAATACCTATACCTAATACCTGGTCCTAATACCTAGTTCTAATACCTAGTCCTAATACCTAGACCTAATACCTAGACCTAATACCTGGTCCTAATACCTAGTCCTAATACCTAGACCTAATACCTAGTCCTAATACCTAGACCTAGTCCTAATACCTAGTCCTAATACCTAGACCTAATACCTAGTCCTAATACCTAGTCCTAATACCTAGACTTAGTCCTAATACCTAGTCCTAATACCTAGTCCTAGTCCTAATACATAGTCCTAATACCTAGTCCTAGTCCTAATACCTGGTCCTAATACCTAGACCTAGTCCTAATACCTGGTCCTAATACCTAGTCCTATTACCTAGACCTAATACCTAGACCTAATACATAGTCCCAATACCTAGACCTAATACCTAGTCCTAATACCTAGACCTAATACCTAGTCCTAATACCTAGACCTAGTCTTAATACCTATTCCTAACGCCTAGTCCTAATACCTAGACCTAATACCTGGTCCTAATAGCTAGACCTAATACCTAGTCCTAATACCTAGACCTAATACCTAGACCTAGTCCTAATACCTGGTCCTAATACCTAGACCTAATACCTAGTCCCAATACCTAGACCTAATACCTAGTCCTAATACCTAGACCTAATACCTGGTCCTAATACCTATACCTAATACCTAGACATAATACCTTGTCCTAATACCTAGTCCTAATACCTAGTCCTAATACCTATACCTAGTCCTAATACCTAGACCTAGTCCTAATACCTAGTCCTAATACCTAGTCCTAATACCTAGTCCTAATACCTAGTCCTAATACCTAGACCTAATACCTAGACCTAATACCTAGTCCTAATACCTAGTCCTAATACCTAGACCTAATACCTAATCGCCATCTTGTTTTTACCAGGCTGTTTACCCTAATCGCCATCTTGTTTTTACCAGGCTGTTACCCTAATCGCCATCTTGTTTTTACCAGGCTGTTACCCTCATCGCCATCTTGTTTTTACCAGGCTGTTTACCCTAATCGCCATCTTGTTTTTACCAGGCTGTTACCCTAATCGCCATCTTGTTTTTACCAGGCTGTTACCCTCATCGCCATCTTGTTTTTACCAGGCTGTTACCACAATCGCCATCTTGTTTTTACCAGGCTGTTACCACAATCGCCATCTTGTTTTTACCAGGCTTTTACCACAATCGCCATCTTGTTTTTACCAGGCTGTTTACCCTCATCGCCATCTTGTTTTTACCAGGCTGTTTACCCTAATCGCCATCTTGTTTTTACCAGGCTGTTACCCTAATCGCCATCTTGTTTTTACCAGGCTGTTACCCTAATCGCCATCTTGTTTTTACCAGGCTGTTACCCTAATCGCCATCTTGTTTTTACCAGGCTGTTACCCTCATCGCCATCTTGTTTTTACCAGGCTGTTACCCTAATCGCCATCTTGTTTTTACCAGGCTGTTTACCCTCATCGCCATCTTGTTTTTACCAGGCTGTTTACCCTAATCGCCATCTTGTTTTTACCAGGCTGTTACCCTAATCGCCATCTTGTTTTTACCAGGCTGTTACCCTAATCGCCATCTGGTTTTTACCAGGCTGTTTACCCTAATCGCCATCTTGTTTTTACCAGGCTTTTACCCTAATCGCCATCTTGTTTTTACCAGGCTGTTACCCTAATGGCCATCTTGTTTTTACCAGGCTTTTACCACAATCGCCATCTTTAACTCCATGCGGTTCTCCCTGGGTTTGCTGCCGTTCTCTGTCAAAGCCATAGCCGAGGGACTGGTATCGCTAGCCCGGCTAAAGGTGAGCCTCCTCTCCTTTAAAACATGATCAATCATCAACTTCATCCTCTTACTGTATATCATGAAGCACATGTGTCCTAAGCATTTCTGTTATCAGTCTCTTTGTAGCATGAAGATAAGCTCTGTGTGTTTACTGTGTGTGTGTGTGTGTGTTTACTGTGTGTGTGTGTTTACTTTGTTTACTGTGTGTGTGTGTGTGTGTGTGTGTGTGTGTGTGTGTGTGTGTGTGTGTGTGTGGGTTTGTATACTTTGTATGTGTGTAAATCTACATGTTTACATTTGTGATTATGTGTGTGTGTGTGTGTGTGTGTGTGTGTGTGTGTGTGTGTGTGTGTGTGCCTGCGTGTGTGCCTGGGGGTGGGGGGTGGATGTGTTTGTGTGTGTGTGCCTGCTTGTGTGTGTGTGTGTGTGGGGGCGGGGGGGTTGTGTATGTGTGTGTGCGTGTCCACTCTCTGTGTGTGTGCGTGTCCACTCTGTGTTTGTGTGTGTGTGTGTGTGTGGGGGGTTTGTGTATGTGTGTGTGCGTGCGTGTGCGTGTCCACTCTCTGTGTGTGTGTAGAAACTGCTGATGACACAGAACCCAGACTCGTACCTGGTCCAGAGACACGGGTCCTCCTTGGCCCTGGTCATGGAGAAGGCAACATTCACCTGGGCCAGGCCTGAAGGACAGACAACCACTACGGCACCAGGCACCACCGCCTCTCTGAAGGGAGGGAAGGTGGAACCACAGGGCCAGAACGGGACTCACACACCGGGCAAGACCGAGGCCAAGCCCACCCTGAGAAACATCTCCTTCAACCTGCCAAAGGTAGGTGCTGGTTGGGGTTAGATAGGGCTTTTGATTGGGTGAGATGGGGTCTGGGTTAGATAGGGATTTTGATTGGGTTAGATGGGGTGAGTGGGGTCTGGGTTAGATAGGGCTTTTTATTGGGTGAGATGGGGTGAGTGGGGTTTGGGTTAGATAGGGCTTTTTATTGGGTGAGATGGGATGAGTGGGGTCTGGGTTAGGTGAGGTAAGCAGGGGTCAGAGTTAATATAGGTTAAGCAGGGGTCAGAGTTAATATAGGTTAAGCAGGGGTCAGAGTTAATATAGGTTAAGCAGGGGTCAGAGTTAATATAGGTTAAGCAGGGGTCAGAGTTAGATGAGGTAAGCAGGGGTCAGAGTTAGATGAGGTAAGCAGGGGTCGGAGTTAGATATAGGTAAGCAGGGGTCAGAGAGTGAGGTAAGCAGGGGTAGAGTTAGATGAGGTAAGCAGGGGTCAGAGTTAGATGAGGTAAGCAGGGGTCAGAGTTAGATGAGGTAAGCAGTGGTCAGAGTTAGATGAGGTAAGCAGGGGTCAGAGTTAGATGAGGTAAGCAGGGGTCAGAGTTAGATGAGGTAAGCAGGGGTCGGAGTTAGATGAGGTAAGCAGGGGTCGGAGTTAGATGAGGTAAGCAGGGGTCAGAGTTAGATGAGGTAAGCAGGGGTCGGAGTTAGATGAGGTAAGCAGAGGTCAGAGTTAGATGAGGTAAGCAGGGGTCGGAGTTAGATGAGGTAAGCAGGGGTCGGAGTTAGATGAGGTAAGCAGGGGTCAGAGTTAGATGAGGTAAGCAGGGGTCAGAGTTAGATGAGGTAAGCAGGGGTCTGAGTTAGATGAGGTAAGCAGGGGTCAGAGTTAATATAGGTTAAGCAGGGGTCAGAGTTAGATGAGGTAAGCAGGAGTCGGAGTTAGATGAGGTAAGCAGGGGTCTGAGTTAATATAGGTTAAGCAGGGGTCAGAGTTAGATGAGGTAAGCAGGGGTCAGAGTTAGATGAGGTAAGCAGGGGTCAGAGTTAGATGAGGTAAGCAGGGGTCAGAGTTAGATGGGTTAAGCAGGGGTCAGAGTTAGATGAGGTAAGCAGGGGTCGGAGTTAGATGAGGTAAGCAGGGGTCGGAGTTAATATAGGTTAAGCAGGGGTCGGAGTTAATATAGGTTAAGCAGGGGTTAGATGAGGTAAGGGGCAGAGTTAATATAGGTTCAGGGGTCGGAGTTAATATAGGTTAAGCAGGGGTCGGAGTTAATATAGGTTAAGCAGGGGTCAGAGTTAATATAGGTTAAGCAGGGGTCAGAGTTAATATAGGTTAAGCAGGGGTCAGAGTTAATATAGGTTAAGCAGGGTTCAGAGTTATGTGATTGATTTTCTGATGACTGTTTTTCCTTTTTAGGGAAACCTGCTTGGTATCTGTGGCAACGTGGGAAGTGGGAAGACATCGCTGATATCGAGCATCTTAGAACAGGTTTGCTTCAAAGTGTTTGTTCCCCATTTATCAGTTAAATGTTCAAGTATACAAACAATACATGCCACATAGTATAAATGACTGAAAATGGCCAGACACGGTCAAATGAATGGTCTCATATGTTCCCCAGATGCACCTGCAGCATGGTTCAGTCACAGCAGACGGACAGTTTGCCTACGTTTCCCAGCAGGCCTGGATCTTCCACGGTACGGTCCAAGACAATATCTTGATGGGGGAACCCTTCAACCAGACCAGGTAATGTTACTGTGGTCTGTTCTCCTTTACTTTACCTGGTCAGGTAATGTTACTGTTACTGTTCTCCTTTACTTTACCTGGTCAGGTAATGTTACTGTGGTCTGTTCTCCTTTACTTTACCTGGCCAGGTAATGTTACTCTTACTGTTCTCATTTACTTTACCTGGCCAGGTACTGTTACTGTGGTCTGTTCTCCTTTACTTTACCTGGTCAGGTAATGTTACTGTTACTGTTCTCCTTTACTTTACCTGGCCAGGTAATGTTACTGTGGTCTGTTCTCCTTTACTTTACCTGGTCAGGTAATGTTACTGTTACTGTTCTCCTTTACTTTACCTGGCCAGGTAATGTTACTGTTACTGTTCTCCTTTACTTTACCTGGTCAGGTAATGTTACTGTGGTCTGTTCTCCTTTACTTTACCTGGTCAGGTAATGTTACTGTTACTGTTCTCCTTTACTTTACCTGGTCAGGTAATGTTACTGTTACTGTTCTCCTTTACTTTACCTGGTCAGGTAATGTTACTGTGGTCTGTTCTCCTTTACTTTACCTGGTCAGGTAATGTTACTGTTACTGTTCTCCTTTACTTTACCTGGTCAGGTAATGTTACTGTTACTGTTCTCCTTTACTTTACCTGGTCAGGTAATGTTACTGTTACTGTTCTCCTTTACTTTACCTGGTCAGGTAATGTTACTGTTACTGTTCTCCTTTACTTTACCTGGCCAGGTAATGTTACTGTTACTGTTCTCCTTTACTTTACCTGGCCAGGTAATGTTACTGTGGTCTGTTCTCCTTTACTTTACCTGGCCAGGTAATGTTACTGTTACTGTTCTCCTTTACTTTACCTGGTCAGGTAATGTTACTGTTACTGTTCTCCTTTACTTTACCTGGTCAGGTAATGTTACTCTTACTGTTCTCCTTTACTTTACCTGGCCAGGTAATGTTACTGTTACTGTTCTCCTTTACTTTACCTGGTCAGGTAATGTTACTGTTACTGTTCTCCTTTACTTTACCTGGCCAGGTAATGTTACTGTGGTCTGTTCTCCTTTACTTTACCTGGCCAGGTAATGTTACATTTACATTTACATTTAAGTCATTACTGTGGTCTGTTCTCCTTTACTTCACCTGGCCAGGTAATGTTACTGTGGTCTGTTCTCCTTTACTTTACCTGGCCAGGTAATGTTGCTGTGGTCTGTTCTCCTTTACCTGCCAGGTAATGTTACTGTGGTCTGTTCTCCTTTACTTTACCTGGCCAGGTAATGTTACTGTGGTCTGTTCTCCTTTACTTTACCTGGCCAGGTAATGTTACTGTGGTCTGTTCTCCTTTACCTGGCCAGGTAATGTTACTGTGGTCTGTTCTCCTTTACCTCACCTGGCCAGGTAATGTTACTGTGGTCTGTTCTCCTTTACTTTACCTGGCCAGGTAATGTTACTGTGGTCTGTTCTCCTTTACCTGGCCAGGTAATGTTACTGTGGTCTGTTCTCCTTTGCTTTACCTGGCCATGTAATGTTACTCTGGTCTGTTGTCCTTTAATTTACCTGCCAGGTAATGTTACTGTGGTCTGTTCTCCTTTACCTGGCCAGGTAATATTACTGTGGTCTGTTCTCCTTTAATTTACCTGGCCAGGTAATGTTACTGTGGTCTGTTCTCCTTTACTTTACCTGGCCAGGTAATGTTACTGTGGTCTGTTCTCCTTTACTTTACCTGGCCAGGTAATGTTACTGTGGTCTGTTCTCCTTTACCTGGCCAGGTAATGTTACTCTGGTCTGTTCTCCTTTACTTTACCTGCTAGGTAGTGTTACTGTGGTCTGTTCTCCTTTACTTTACCTGGCCAGGTAATGTTACAGTGGTCTGTTCTCCTTTAATTTACCTGCCAGGTAATGTTACTGTGGTCTGTTCTCCTTTACCTGGCCAGGTAATGTTACTCTGGTCTGTTGTCCTTTAATTTACCTGCCAGGTAATGTTACTCTGGTCTGTTGTCCTTTAATTTACCTGGCCAGGTAATGTTACTGTGGTCTGTTCTCCTTTACTTTACCTGGCCAGGTAATGTTACTGTGGTCTGTTCTCCTTTACTTTAACTGCCAGGTAATGTTACTGTGGTCTGTTCTCCTTTACTTTACCTGGCCAGGTAATGTTACTCTGGTCTGTTCTCCTTTGCTTTACCTGGCCATGTTTAGGGTCACCACAACAGTGGTTATGGTAGAGTGGCTGGACCTGTTCTGCTTCAGACTACCACATGACCGTGTGTGTTATGTCATCGGGTGGAAGATTGGCAGAGCTGTTGTCAGGAACAGAGCAGAGGCTAATCAGTAACTGTAGAGGAAGTCTATCCTCAGTTTACCCCATTTAGGCTGATCCCGTCCAGCCTATCACTGGCCAGATAAATCCTGTCTGTGCTCTTTTAGTCCATCTAGTAGATAGTACACTATCCATGACATTTCACCTCAGCAATTCCACAGGACTATCAGCTGTTTTAGTATCTTAACCCATGTGGTTCTCCAGAATTAATCCCTGATAACCATGTGGTTCTCCTGAATGAATCCCTGATAACCATGTTGTTCTCCAGAATGAATGAATCCCTGATAACCATGTTGTTCTCCAGAATGAATCCCTGATAACCATGTTGTTCTCCTGAATGAATCCCTGATAACCATGTTGTTCTCCAGAATGAATGAATCCCTGATAACCATGTTGTTCTCCAGAATGAATCCCTGATAACCATGCTGTTCTCCAGAATGAATCCCTGATAACCATGTTGTTCTCCAGAATTAATGAATCCCTGATAACCATGTTGTTCTCCAGAATTAATGAATCCCTGATAACCATGTTGTTCTACAGAATGAATCCCTGATAACCATGTTGTTCTCCAGAATTAATGAATCCCTGATAACCATGTTGTTCTACAGAATGAATCCCTGATAACCATGTTGTTCTCCTGAATGAATGAATCCCTGATAACCATGTTGTTCTCCTGAATGAATGAATCCCTGATAACCATGTTGTTCTCCTGAATGAATCCCTGATAAACATGTTGTTCTCCAGAATGAATCCCTGATAACCATGTTGTTCTCCTGAATGAATGAATCCCTGATAACCATGTTGTTCTCCAGAATGAATGAATCCCTGATAACCATGTTGTTCTCCTGAATTAATCCCTGATAACCATGTTGTTCACCTGAATGAATCCCTGATAACCATGTTGTTCTCCTGAATGAATGAATCCCTGATAACCATGTTGTTCTCCTGAATTAATGAATCCCTGATAACCATGTTGTTCTCCAGAATGAATCCCTGATAACCATGTTGTTCTCCTGAATGAATGAATCCCTGATAACCATGTTGTTCTCCTGAATGAATGAATCCCTGATAACCATGTTGTTCTCCTGAATTAATCCCTGATAACCATGTTGTTCACCTGAATGAATCCCTGATAACCATGCTGTTCTCCAGAATGAATCCCTGATAACCATGTTGTTCTCCTGAATGAATGAATCCCTGATAACCATGTTGTTCTCCTGAATTAATGAATCCCTGATAACCATGTTGTTCTCCTGAATGAATGAATCCCTGATAACCATGTTGTTCTCCAGAATGAATGAATCCCTGATAACCATGTTGTTCTCCAGAATGAATCCCTGATAACCATGTTGTTCTCCTGAATAAATCCCTGATAACCATGTTGTTCTCCTTAATAAATCCCTGATAACCATGTTGTTCTCCAGAATGAATGAATCCCTGATAACCATGTTGTTCTCCTGAATGAATGAATCCCTGATAACCATGTTGTTCACCTGAATGAATCCCTGATAACCATGTTGTTCACCTGAATGAATCCCTGATAACCATGTGGTTCTCCAGAATGAATCCCTGATAACCATGTTGTTCTCCTGAATTAAGTGTCTTAATTATTATTGCACATTTTTGTCTTTCGTAAAGGTATGACAAAGTCATCAGTGCCTGTAGCCTGATACCAGATCTGGCTATTCTTCCCTATGGCGATCAAACTGAGGTAAGGGCTCACATATATCCAGGGTTTGAGTCGTTCATTTGATGCTCGAGCTCAGAATGCCTTTTGACTTTCAAATAACAGGGCCGAACCTGGACGCTACCGACTGGGTTTTCTCTGTAGATAGATGAACAGGGCCCGAACCTGGACGCTACCGACTGGGTTTTCTCTGTAGATAGATGAACAGGGCCCGAACCTGGACGCTACCGACTGGGTTTTCTCTGTAGATAGATGAACAGGGCCCGAACCTGGACGCTAACCGACTGGGTTTTTCTCTGTAGATAGATGAACAGGGCCCGAACCTGGACGCTACCGACTGGGTTTTCTCTGTAGATAGATGAACAGGGCCCGAACCTGGACACTACCGACTGGGTTTTCTCTGTAGATAGATGAACAGGGCCCGAACCTGGACGCTACCGACTGGGTTTTCTCTGTAGATAGGAGAGCTTGTTTAACTCTATTATATATGAGGTCCTGTAGATAGGTGAGGGATGTCTGAACCTGTTCTGTTCTGACTGGGTTGTATTGCTGGTTCTGTAGATAGATGAGGGATGTCTGAACCTGTTCTGTACTGACTGGGTTGTATTGCTGGTTCTGTAGATAGGTGTGATGTCTGAACCTGTTCTGTTCTGACTGGGTTGTATTGCTGGTTCTGTAGATAGATGAGGGATGTCTGAACCTGTTCTGTTCTGACTGGGTTGTATTGCTGGTTCTGTAGATAGGTGAGCGAGGCCTGAACCTGTCTGGGGGTCAGAAGCAGAGGATCAGTCTGGCCAGAGCAGTCTACTCCAACAAAGACATCATCCTGCTGGACGACCCTCTGTCTGCGGTGGACGCCCACGTAGGGAAACACATCTTTGAGGAGTGTATCAAGAAGACCCTGAAGGGGAAGAGTATCATCCTGGTCACCCATCAACTACAGGTAGGGAGTCACTGCTGGTTACGAGCTTACAGTTACGTTTCCCTTGATTATCTCACTCGTTTCGGAATGTGCAGTTTTTAATTGCGTCTTTGTCTTTATATAATTTAAAGACCCTGTAGCCATGTCCCTCTTGGGTGTATTCATGGTGTGTTCAGGACCTAGGGTTGCAAAAAATTCTCCCAGAGTTCACAGGTTTTTTTTTTTCAGAGTTTCTGTTCTGGAAGGATTCTCGGTGAAATATAGGAGGGAATCTTTCACCTGGGAATCCTTCGACCAGGATTTATGGAAAAAACAGGAGGAATAAAAGAATATCCAGAGTTTTGCAACCCCGCCAGAAACTCCCTAACAACAGGGTAGAGAACCAATCCAATCCAATGTATTGGTCACATGCTTCGTAAAACAACAGGGTAGAGAACCAATCCAATCCAATGTATTGGTCACATGCTTCGTAAAACAACAGGTGTAGACTAACAGTGAAATGCTGACTTCCCAACAATTCAGAGAACATTTTTAGAAAATTATAGAAGATAGTGACACAAGGAATAAATCCACAATGAATAACGATAACATGGTTATATACACTGGCTACCACTACTGAGTCAATGTGCAGGGGTACGAGGTTATAACATGGCTGTATACAATGGGTACCAGTACTGAGTCGATGTGCAACGAGGTAATAACATGGCTGTACACTGGGTACCAGTACTGAGTCAATGTACAGGGGTACGAGGTAATAACATGGCTGTATACATGGCTACCAGTACTGAGTCAATGTGCAGGGGTATGAGGTAATAACATGGCTGTATAATGTACAGGGGTACGAGGTAATAACATGGCTGTATACACTGGGTACCAGTACTGAGTCGATGTGCAGGGGTACGAGGTAATAACATGGCTGTATACACTGGGTACCAGTACTGAGTCAATGTACAGGGGTATGAGGTAATAACATGGCTGTATAATGTACAGGGGTACGAGGTAATAACATGGCTGTACAGTATAGACAGGCTACCAGTACTGAGTCAATGTGCAGGGGTACGAGGTAATAACATGGCTGTATAATGTACAGGGGTACGAGGTAATAACATGGCTGTATACACTGGGTACCAGTACTGAGTCAATGTGCAGGGTTACGAGGTAATAACATGGCTGTATACAGGAAGTACCAGTATTGAGTCAATGTGCAGGGGTACGAGGTAATAACATGGCTGTATACAGGAAGTACCAGTATTGAGTCAATGTGCAGGGGTACGAGGTAATAACATGGCCATATACAGGAAGTACCAGTACTGAGTCAATGTGTAGTGGTACGAGGTAATAACATGGCTATATACAGGAAGTACCAGTACTGAGTCAATGTGTAGTGGTACGAGGTAATAACATGGCTATATACAGGAAGTACCAGTACTGAGTCAATGTGTAGTGGTACGAGGTAGTTGAGGTAGATATGTACATATAGGGATAAAGTGACTAAGCAACAGGATAGATAATAAACAGTAGCAGCAGTGTATGTGATGAGACAAGAGTTGGTGCAAAATGGGTCAATGCAGATAGTCCGGGTGCATACAGTATTTGGTTAACTTGACGTTAACTTGAAATATTAATACATTGAGCTTGTTTGTTACTGGCCTACACACAATATCCCATAATATCAAAGTAGAATTATGTTAAGTAGAATTATGTATATTAAATATTTATTTTACTAATTATAACTAAAGACTTCCGGCGCCGACTGAGATGGCCGCCTCGCTTCGCGTTCCTAGGAAACTATGCAGTTTTTTGTTTTTTTACGTGTTATTTCTTACATTAGTACCCCAGGTCATCTTAGGTTTCATTACATACAGTCGAGAAGAACTACTGAATATAAGATCAGCGCCAACTCACCATCAGTACGACCAAGAATATGTTTTCTACGCGGATCCGGTGTTCTGCCTTACAAACAGGACAACGGAATGGATCATGCAGCGACCCAAGGAAACTGACTCGAAAAAAGAGGGAAACGAGGCGGTGTTCTGGTCAGACTCGAAAAAGGGCACATCGCGCAGCACTCCCCAGCATTCTTCTTGCCAATGTCCAGTCTCTTGACAACAAGGTTGACGAAATCCGAGCAAGAGTAGCATTCCAGAGGGACATCAGAGACTGCAACGTTCTCTGCTTCACAGAAACATGGCTAACTGGGAAGACGCAATCCGAGGCGGTGCAGCCAACGGGTTTTCCACGCATCGCGCTGACAGAAACAAACATCTTTCTGGTAAGAAGAGTAGGGGGGCGTATGCCTCATGACTAACGAGACATGGTGTGATGAAGGAAACATACAGGAACTCAAATCCTTCTGTTCACCTGATTTAGAATTCCTCACAATCAAATGTAGACCGCATTATCTTCCAAGAGAATTCTCCTCGATTATAATCACAGCCGTATATATCCCCCCAAGCAGACACATCGATGGCTCTGAACGAACTTTATTTAACTCTTTGCAAACTGGAAACCATTTATCCGGAGGCTGCATTCATTGTAGCTGGGGATTTTAACAAAGCTAATCTGAAAACAAGACTCCCTAAATTTTACCAGCATATCGATTGCGCAACCAGGGGTGGTAAAACCTTGGATCATTGTTACTCTAACTTCCATGACGCATATAAGGCCCTGCCCGCCCCCTTTCGGAAAAGCTGACCACGACTCCATTTTGCTGATCCCTGCCTACAGGCAGAAACTTAAACAAGAGGCTCCCACGCTGAGGTCTGTCCAACGCTGGTCAGACCAAGCTGACTCCACACTCCAAGACTGCTTCCATCACGTGGACTGGGACATGTTTCGTATTGCGTCAGATGGAAATATTGTGAATACGCTGATTCGGTGTGCGAGTTCATTAGAACGTGCGTCGAAGATGTCGTTCCCATAGCAACGATAAAAACATTCCCAAACCAGAAACCGTGGATTGATGGCAGCATTCGCGTGAAACTGAAAGCGCGAACCACTGCTTTTAATCAGGGCAAGGTGTCTGGTAATATGTCCGAATATAAACAATGCAGCTATTCCCTCCGCAAGGCTATTAAACAAGCTAAGCGTCAGTACAGAGACAAAGTGGAATCTCAATTCAATGGCTCAGACACAAGAGGCATGTGGCAGGGTCTACAGTCAATCACGGACTACAAGAAGAAACCCAGCCCAGTCACGGACCAGGATGTCTTGCTCCCAGGCAGACTAAATCACTTTTTTGCCCGCTTTGAGGACAATACAGTGCCACTGACACTGCCTGCAACGAAAACATGCAGTCTCTCCTTCACTGCAGCCGAGGTGAGTAAGACATTTAAACGTGTTAACCCTCGCAAGGCTGCAGGCCCAGACGGCATCCCCAGCCGCGCCTCAGAGCATGCGCAGACCAGCTGGCCGGTGTGTTTACGGACATATTCAATCAATCCCTATACCAGTCTGCTGTTCCCACATGCTTCAAGAGGGCCACCATTGTTCCTGTTCCCAAGAAAGCTAAGGTAACTGAGCTAAACGACTACCGCCCCCAGCACTCACTTCCGTCATCATGAAGTGCTTTGAGAGACTAGTCAAGGACCATATCACCTCCACCCTACCTGACACCCTAGACCCACTCCAATTTGCTTACTGCCCAAATAGGTCCACAGACGATGCAATCTCAACCACACTGCACACTGCCCTAACCCACCTGGACAAGAGGAATACCTATGTGAGAATGCTGTTCATCGACTACAGCTCGGCATTCAATACCATAGTACCCTCCAAGCTCTCATCAAGCTCGAGACCCTGGGTCTCACCCCGCCCTGTGCAACTGGGTACTGGACTTCCTGACGGGCCGCCCACAGGTGGTGAGGGTAGGCAACAACATCTCCTCCCCGCTGATCCTCAACACGGGGCCCCACAAGGGTGCGTTCTGAGCCCTCTCCTGTACTCCCTGTTCACCCACGACTGCGTGGCCATGCACGCTCCAACTCAATCATCAAGTTTGCGGACGACACAACAGTGGTAGGCTTGATTACCAACAACGACGAGACGGCCTACAGGGAGGAGGTGAGGGCCCTCGGAGTGTGGTGTCAGGAAAATAACCTCACACTCAACGTCAACAAAACTAAAGGAGATGACTGTGGACTTCAGGAAACAGCAGAGGGAACACCCCCTATCCACATCGATGGAACAGTAGTGGAGAGGGTAGCAAGTTTTAAGTTCCTCGGCATACACATCACAGACAAACTGAATTGGTCCACTCACACTGACAGCGTCGTGAAGAAGGCGCAGCAGCGCTCTTCAACCTCAGGAGGCTGAAGAAATTCGGCTTGTCACCAAAAGCACTCACAAACTTCTACAGATGCACAATCGAGAGCATCCTGGCGGGCTGTATCACCGCCTGGTACGGCAACTGCTCCGCCCTCAACCGTAAGGCTCTCCAGAGGTAGTGAGGTCTGCACAACGCATCACCGGGGCAAACTACCTGCCCTCCAGGACACCTACACCACCCGATGTTACAGGAAGGCCATAAAGATCATCAAGGACATCAACCACCCAAACCACTGCCTGTTCACCCCGCTATCATCCAGAAGGCGAGGTCAGTACAGGTGCATCAAAGCTGGGACCGAGAGACTGAAAAACAGCTTCTATCTCAAGGCCATCAGACTGTTAAACAGCAATCACTAACATTGAGTGGCTGCTGCCAACACACTGTCATTGACACTGACCCAACTCCAGCCACTTTAATAATGGGAATTGATGGGAAATGATGTAAATATATCACTAGCCACTGTAAACAATGCTACCTTATATAATGTTACTTACCCTACACTATTCATCTCATATGCATATGTATATACTGTACTCTAGATCATCGACTGCATTCTTATGTCACTAGCCACTTTAACTATGCCACTTTGTTTACTTTGTCTACATACTCATCTCATATGTATATACTGTACTCGATACCATCTACTGTATGCTGCTCTGTACCATCACTCATTCATATATCCTTATGTACATATTCCTTATCCCCTTACACTGTGTATAAGACAGTAGTTTTGGAATTGTTAGTTAGATTACTTGTTGGTTATCACTGCATTGTCGGAACTAGAAGCACAAGCATTTCGCTACACTCGCATTAACATCTGCTAACCATGTGTATGTGACAAATAAAATTTGATTTGATTTTGATTTGATTTGATTTGAATTATAAATTAAAATCTGTAATGTCTTGAGTCAATAAGTATTCTGTCACGCCCTGGTCTTAGTATTTTGTGTTTATATATTTATTTGGTCAGGCCAGGGTGTGACATGGGTTTATTTTGTGTTGTGTTTTCGTATTGGGGTTTTAGTAGGCATTGGGATTGCGGCTGAGTAGGGGTGTCTAGCATAGGCTATGGCTGCCTGAGGCGGTTCTCAATCAGAGTCAGGTGATTCTCGTTGTCTCTGATTGGGAACCATATTTAGGTAGCCTGGGTTTCACTGTGTTTTGTGGGTGAATGTTCCTGTCTCAGTGTGTTTTGTATTTCACCAGGTTTTCACGTTTCCGTTTCTTGTTTTTTTTGTATCGTTCGTGTTTTTCCTTATTAAATATGTATCGAACTAACCACGCTGCATTTTGGTCCGACTCTCCTTCGACGGAAGATATTCAACCCCTTTGTTATGGCCTAAATAAATTCAGGAGTACAAAATGTACTTCACAAATCACATAATAAATTGCATATGTGTTCAAAATGACTCGTCTCCGTACCCCGACACATACAATTATCCGTCAGGTCCCTCAGTAGTGAATTTCAAACATAGATTCAACCACAAAGAACAGGTAGTTTTTCCAAGGCCTCACCTATTGGTAAAAAATAAAGAAAAAAAGCTAGACATTGAATTTCCCTTTGAGGAAGTTATTAATTACACTTTGGATGGTGTATCAATACACCCAGTCACTATTTTTTTTATTTTTTTTTTACCTTTATTTAACCAGGCAAGTCAGTTAAGAACACATTCTTATTTTCAATGACGGCCTGGGAACAGTGGGTTAACTGCCTGTTCAGGGGCAGAACGACAGATTTGTGAAGATACAGGCATAACTCAGTTGCCGGAGAGGAAGGAAACCGCTCAGTGAAGCC
>NW_027040362.1:192668-261993 GCF_034236695.1 Oncorhynchus nerka
CATCTCTACCTCTGGTTTCAGAGCCAATAGATACAGGTAAGATCTCCCGCTATCCATCTGGTTTCAGAGCCAATAGATACAGGTAAGATCTCCGGTTATCCATCTCTACCTCTGGTTTCAGAGCCAATAGATACAGGTAAGATCTCCCGTTATCCATCTCTACCTCTGGTTTCAGAGCCAATAGATACAGGTAAGATCTCCGGTTATCCATCTCTACCTCTGGTTTCAGAGCCAATAGATACAGGTAAGATCTCCCGTTATCCATCTGTTTTCAGAGCCATTAGATACAGGTAAGATCTCCCGTTATCCATCTGGTTTCAGAGCCAATAGATACAGGTAAGATCTCCCGTTATCCATCTCTACCTCTGGTTTCAGAGCCAATAGATACAGGTAAGATCTCCCGTTATCCATCTGGTTTCAGAGCCAATAGATACAGGTAAGATCTCCCGTTATCCATCTCTACCTCTGGTTTCAGAGCCAATAGATACAGGTAAGATCTCCCGTTATCCATCTGGTTTCAAAGCCAATAGATACAGGTAAGATCTCCCGTTATCCATCTGGTTTCAGAGCCGATAGATACAGGTAAGATCTCCCGTTATCCATCTCTACCTCTGGTTTCAGAGCCAATAGATACAGGTAAGATCTCCCATTATCCATCTGGTTTCAGAGCCAATAGATACAGGTAAGATCTCCCATTATCCATTTGGTTTCAGAGCCAATAGATACAGGTAAGATCTCCTGTTATCCATCTCTACCTCTGGTTTCAGAGCCAATAGATACAGGTAAGTTCTCCCGTTATCCATCTGGTTCCAGAGCCAATAGATACATGTAAGATCTCCCGTTATCTATCTCTACCTATGGTTTCAGAGCCAATAGATACAGGTAAGATCTCCTGTTATCCATCTCTACCTCTGGTTTCAGAGCCAATAGATACAGGTAAGATCTCCCGTTATCCATCTGGTTTCAGAGCCAATAGATACAGGTAAGATCTCCCGTTATCCATCTCTACCTCTGGTTTCAGAGCCAATAGATACAGGTAAGATCTCCCGTTATCCATCTCTACCTCTGGTTTCAGAGCCAATAGATACAGGTAAGATCTCCCGTTATCCATCTCTACCTCTGGTTTCAGAGCCAATAGATACAGGTAAGATCTCCCGTTATCCATCTGGTTTCAGAGCCAATAGATACAGGTAAGATCTCCCGTTATCCATCTGGTTTCAGAGCCAATATATACAGGTAAGATCTCCCGGTATCCATCTGGTTTCAGAGCCAATAGATACAGGTAAGATCTCCCGTTATCCATCTGGTTTCAGAGCCAATAGATACAGGTAAGATCTCCCGTTATCCATCTCTACCTCTGGTTTCAGAGCCAATAGATACAGGTAAGATCTCCCGTTATCCATCTCTACCTCTGGTTTCAGAGCCAATAGATACAGGTAAGATCTCCCGTTATCCATCTGGTTTCAGAGCCAATAGATACAGGTAAGATCTCCCGTTATCCATCTCTACCTCTGGTTTCAAAGCCAATAGATACAGGTAAGATCTCCCGTTATCCATCTGGTTTCAGAGCCAATAGATACAGGTAAGATCTCCCGTTATCCATCTGGTTTCAGAGCCAATAGATACAGGTATGATCTCCCGTTATCCATCTGGTTTCAGAGCCAATAGATACAGGTAAGATCTCCCGTCATCCATCTGGTTTCAGAGCCAATAGATACAGGTAAGATCTCCGGTTATCCATCTCTACCTCTGGTTTCAGAGCCAATAGATACAGGTAAGATCTCCCGTTATCCATCTCTACCTCTGGTTTCAGAGCCAATAGATACAGGTAAGATCTCCCGTTATCCATCTCTACCTCTGGTTTCAGAGCCAATAGATACAGGTAAGATCTCCCGTTATCCATCTGGTTTCAGAGCCAATAGATACAGGTAAGATCTCCCGTTATCCATCTCTACCTCTGGTTTCAGAGCCAATAGACACAGGTAAGATCTCCCGTTATCCATCTGGTTTCAGAGCCACTAGATACAGGTAAGATCTCCCGTTATCCATCTGGTTTCAGAGCCAATAGATACAGGTAAGATCTCCCATTATCCATCTCTACCTCTGGTTTCAGAGCCAATAGATACAGGTAAGATCTCCCGTTATCCTTCTCTACCTCTGGTTTCAGAGCCAATAGATACAGGTAAGATCTCCCGTTATCCATCTCTACCTCTGGTTTCAGAGCCAATAGATACAGGTAAGATCTCCCGTTATCCATCTGGTTTCAGAGCCAATAGATACAGGTAAGATCTCCCGTTATCCATCTCTACCTCTGGTTTCAGAGCCAATAGATACAGGTAAGATCTCCCGTTATCCATCTGGTTTCAGAGCCAATAGATACAGGTAAGATCTCCCGTTATCCATCTCTACCTCTGGTTTCAGAGCCAATAGATACAGGTAAGATCTCCCGTTATCCATCTCTACCTCTGGTTTCAGAGCCAATAGATACAGGTAAGATCTCCCGTTATCCATCTCTACCTCTGGTTTCAGAGCCAATAGATACAGGTAAGATCTCCCGTTATCCATCTGGTTTCAGAGCCAATAGATACAGGTAAGATCTCCCGTTATCCATCTGGTTTCAGAGCCAATATATACAGGTAAGATCTCCCGTTATCCATCTGGTTTCAGAGCCAATAGATACAGGTAAGATCTCCCGTTATCCATCTGGTTTCAGAGCCAATAGATACAGGTAAGATCTCCCGTTATCCATCTCTACCTCTGGTTTCAGAGCCAATAGATACAGGTAAGATCTCCCATTATCCATCTGGTTTCAGAGCCAATAGATACAGGTAAGATCTCCCGTTATCCATCTGGTTTCAGAGCCAATAGACACAGGTAAGATCTCCCGTTATCCATCTGGTTTCAGAGCCAATAGATACAGGTAAGATCTCCCGTTATCCATCTGGTTTCAGAGCCAATAGATACAGGTAAGATCTCCCGTTATCCATCTGGTTTCAGAGCCAATAGATACAGGTAAGATCTCCCGTTATCCATCTGGTTTCAGAGCCAATAGATACAGGTAAGATCTCCCGTTATCCATCTGGTTTCAGAGCCAATAGACACAGGTAAGATCTCCCGTTATCCATCTGGTTTCAGAGCCAATAGACACAGGTAAGATCTCCCGTTATTCATCTCTACCTCTGGTTTTCCCAGTCTAGATATCATGTTTTAGTCTAGTTTATTAGGATCAGTCCACCTGAAGGAGACTATGCCCAGTCTAGATATCATGTTTTAGTCTAGTTTATTAGGATCAGTCCACCTGAAGGAGACTATTCCCAGTCTAGATATCATGTTTTAGTCTAGTTTATTAGGATCGGTCCTCCTGAAGGAGACTATGCCCAGTCTAGATATCATGTATCATGTTTTAGTCTAGTTTATTAGGATCAGTCCACCTGAAGGAGACTATGCCCAGTCTAGATATCGTGTTTTAGTCTAGTTTATTAGGATCAGTCCTCCTGAAGGAGACTATGCCCAGTCTAGATATCATGTTTTAGTCTAGTTTATTAGGATCAGTCCTCCTGAAGGAGACTATGCCCAGTCTAGATATCATGTTTTAGTCTAGTTTATTAGGATCAGTCCTCCTGAAGTAGACTATGCCCAGTCTAGATATCATGTTTTAGTCTAGTTTATTAGGATCGGTCCTCCTGAAGGAGACTATGCCCAGTCTAGATATCATGTTTTAGTGTAGTTTATTAGGATCGGTCCTCCTGAAGGAGACTATGCCCAGTCTAGATATCATGTATCATGTTTTAGTCTAGTTTATTAGGATCGGTACACCTGAAGGAGACTATGCCCAGTCTAGATATCATGTTTTAGTCTAGTTTATTAGGATCGGTCCTCCTGAAGGAGACTATGCCCAGTCTAGATATCATGTTTTAGTCTAGTTTATTAGGATCAGTCCTCCTGAAGGAGACTATGCCCAGTCTAGATATCATGTTTTAGTCTAGTTTATTAGGATCGGTCCCCCTGAAGGAGACTATGTCCAGTCTAGATATCATGTTTTAGTCTAGTTTATTAGGATCAGTCCTCCTGAAGGAGACTATGCCCAGTCTAGATATCATGTTTTAGTCTAGTTTATTAGGATCGGTCCTCCTGAAGGAGACTATGCCCAGTCTAGATATCATGTATCATGTTTTAGTCTAGTTTATTAGGATCAGTCCACCTGAAGGAGACTATGTCCAGTCTAGATATCATGTTTCATGTTTTAGTCTAGTTTATTAGGATCAGTCCTCCTGAAGGAGACTATGTCCAGTCTAGATATCATGTATCATGTTTTAGTCTAGTTTATTAGGATCAGTCCACCTGAAGGAGACTATGTCCAGTCTAGATATCATGTTTCATGTTTTATTCTAGTTTATTAGGATCAGTCCACCTGAAGGAGACTATGTCCAGTCTAGATATCATGTTTTAGTCTAGTTTATTAGGATCAGTCCACCTGAAGGAGACTATGTCCAGTCTAGATATCATGTTTCATGTTTTAGTCTAGTTTATTAGGATCGGTCCTCCTGAAGGAGACTATGTCCAGTCTAGATATCATGTTTTAGTCTAGTTTATTAGGATCAGTCCTCCTGAAGGAGACTATACCCAGTCTAGATATCATGTATCATGTTTTAGTCTAGTTTATTAGGATCAGTCCACCTGAAGGAGACTATGCCCAGTCTAGATATCATGTTTCATGTTTTAGTCTAGTTTATTAGGATCAGTCCTCCTGAAGGAGACTATGTCCAGTCTAGATATCATGTTTTAGTCTAGTTTATTAGGATCAGTCCTCCTGGAGGAGACTATGCCCAGTCTAGATATCATGTTTTAGTCTAGTTTATTAGGATCGGTCCTCCTGAAGGAGACTATGTCCAGTCTAGATATCATGTATCATGTTTTAGTCTAGTTTATTAGGATCAGTCCACCTGAAGGAGACTATACCCAGTCTAGATATCATGTTTTAGTCTAGTTTATTAGGATCAGTCCTCCTGAAGGAGACTATACCCAGTCTAGATATCATGTTTTAGTCTAGTTTATTAGGATCAGTCCTCCTGAAGGAGACTATGTCCAGTCTAGATATCATGTTTTAGTTTAGTTTATTAGGATCAGTCCACCTGAAGGAGACTATGTCCAGTCTAGATATCATGTTTCATGTTTTAGTCTAGTTTATTAGGATCGGTCCTCCTGAAGGAGACTATGTCCAGTCTAGATATCATGTTTTAGTCTAGTTTATTAGGATCAGTCCACCTGAAGGAGACTATGTCCAGTCTAGATATCATGTTTCATGTTTTAGTCTAGTTTATTAGGATCAGTCCACCTGAAGGAGACTATGTCCAGTCTAGATATCATGTTTTAGTCTAGTTTATTAGGATCAGTCCTCCTGAAGGAGACTATGTCCAGTCTAGATATCATGTTTCATGTTTTAGTCTAGTTTATTAGGATCAGTCCACCTGAAGGAGACTATGTCCAGTCTAGATATCATGTTTCATGTTTTAGTCTAGTTTATTAGGATCGGTCCTCCTGAAGGAGACTATGTCCAGTCTAGATATCATGTTTTTAGTCTAGTTTATTAGGATCAGTCCTCCTGAAGGAGACTATACCCAGTCTAGATATCATGTATCATGTTTTAGTCTAGTTTATTAGGATCAGTCCACCTGAAGGAGACTATGCCCAGACTAGATATCATGTTTCATGTTTTAGTCTAGTTTATTAGGATCAGTCCTCCTGAAGGAGACTATGTCCAGTCTAGATATCATGTTTTAGTCTAGTTTATTAGGATCAGTCCTCCTGGAGGAGACTATGCCCAGTCTAGATATCATGTTTTAGTCTAGTTTATTAGGATCGGTCCTCCTGAAGGAGACTATGTCCAGTCTAGATATCATGTATCATGTTTTAGTCTAGTTTATTAGGATCAGTCCTCCTGAAGGAGACTATACCCAGTCTAGATATCATGTTTTAGTCTAGTTTATTAGGATCAGTCCTCCTGAAGGAGACTATGTCCAGTCTAGATATCATGTTTTAGTTTAGTTTATTAGGATCAGTCCACCTGAAGGAGACTATAACCAGTCTAGATATCATGTATCATGTTTTAGTCTAGTTTATTAGGATCAGTCCTCCTGAAGGAGACTATGCCCAGTCTAGATATCATGTTTTAGTCTAGTTTATTAGGATCAGTCCACCTGAAGGAGACTATGTCCAGTCTAGATATCATGTTTCATGTTTTAGTCTAGTTTATTAGGATCAGTCCACCTGAAGGAGACTATGCCCAGTCTAGATATCATGTATCATGTTTTAGTCTAGTTTATTAGGATCAGTCCATCCAGAGGAGACTATGCCCAGTCTAGATATCATGTTTTAGTCTAGTTTATTAGGATCGGTCCTCCTGAAGGAGACTATGCCCAGTCTAGATATCATGTTTTAGTCTAGTTTATTAGGATCAGTCCACCTGGAGGAGACTATACCCAGTCTAGATATCATGTTTCATGTTTTAGTCTAGTTTATTAGGATCAGTCCTCCTGAAGGAGACTATGCCCAGTCTAGATATCATGTATCATGTTTTAGTCTAGTTTATTAGGATCAGTCCTCCTGAAGGAGACTATGCCCAGTCTAGATATCATGTTTTAGTCTAGTTTATTAGGATCAGTCCTCCTGGAGGAGACTATGTCCAGTCTAGATATCATGTTTTAGTCTAGTTTATTAGGATCGGTCCTCCTGAAGGAGACTATGCCCAGTCTAGATATCATGTTTTAGTCTAGTTTATTAGGATCGGTCCTCCTGAAGGAGACTATGTCCAGTCTAGATATCATGTTTCATGTTTTAGTCTAGTTTATTAGGATCAGTCCACCTGAAGGAGACTATGTCCAGTCTAGATATCATGTTTTAGTCTAGTTTATTAGGATCAGTCCTCCTGAAGGAGACTATGTCCAGTCTAGATATCATGTTTCATGTTTTAGTCTAGTTTATTAGGATCAGTCCACCTGAAGGAGACTATGTCCAGTCTAGATATCATGTTTCATGTTTTAGTCTAGTTTATTAGGATCGGTCCTCCTGAAGGAGACTATGTCCAGTCTAGATATCATGTTTTAGTCTAGTTTATTAGGATCAGTCCTCCTGAAGGAGACTATACCCAGTCTAGATATCATGTATCATGTTTTAGTCTAGTTTATTAGGATCAGTCCACCTGAAGGAGACTATGCCCAGTCTAGATATCATGTTTTAGTTTAGTTTATTAGGATCAGTCCACCTGAAGGAGACTATGTCCAGTCTAGATATCATGTTTTAGTTTAGTTTATTAGGATCAGTCCTCCTGAAGGAGACTATGTCCAGTCTAGATATCATGTTTTAGTTTAGTTTATTAGGATCAGTCCACCTGAAGGAGACTATAACCAGTCTAGATATCATGTATCATGTTTTAGTCTAGTTTATTAGGATCAGTCCTCCTGAAGGAGACTATGCCCAGTCTAGATATCATGTTTTAGTCTAGTTTATTAGGATCAGTCCACCTGAAGGAGACTATGTCCAGTCTAGATATCATGTTTCATGTTTTAGTCTAGTTTATTAGGATCAGTCCACCTGAAGGAGACTATGCCCAGTCTAGATATCATGTATCATGTTTTAGTCTAGTTTATTAGGATCAGTCCATCCAGAGGAGACTATGCCCAGTCTAGATATCATGTTTTAGTCTAGTTTATTAGGATCGGTCCTCCTGAAGGAGACTATGCCCAGTCTAGATATCATGTTTTAGTCTAGTTTATTAGGATCAGTCCACCTGGAGGAGACTATACCCAGTCTAGATATCATGTTTCATGTTTTAGTCTAGTTTATTAGGATCAGTCCTCCTGAAGGAGACTATGCCCAGTCTAGATATCATGTATCATGTTTTAGTCTAGTTTATTAGGATCAGTCCTCCTGAAGGAGACTATGCCCAGTCTAGATATCATGTTTTAGTCTAGTTTATTAGGATCAGTCCTCCTGGAGGAGACTATGTCCAGTCTAGATATCATGTTTTAGTCTAGTTTATTAGGATCGGTCCTCCTGAAGGAGACTATGCCCAGTCTAGATATCATGTTTTAGTCTAGTTTATTAGGATCGGTCCTCCTGAAGGAGACTATGCCCAGTCTAGATATCATGTTTCATGTTTTAGTCTAGTTTAATAGGATCAGTCCTCCTGAAGGAGACTATGTCCAGTCTAGATATCATGTTTTAGTCTAGTTTATTAGGATCGGTACACCTGAAGTAGACTATGTCCAGTCTAGATATCATGTTTCATGTTTTAGTCTAGTTTAATAGGATCAGTCCTCCTGAAGGAGACTATGCCCAGTCTAGATATCATGTTTTAGTCTAGTTTATTAGGATCAGTCCACCTGAAGGAGACTATGCCCAGTCTAGATATCATGTATCATGTTTTAGTCTAGTTTATTAGGATCAGTCCTCCTGAAGGAGACTATGTCCAGTCTAGATATCATGTATCATGTTTTAGTCTAGTTTATTAGGATCAGTCCATCCGGAGGAGACTATGCCCAGTCTAGATATCATGTTTTAGTCTAGTTTATTAGGATCAGTCCTCCTGGAGGAGACTATGCCCAGTCTAGATATCATGTTTTAGTCTAGTTTATTAGGATCAGTCCATCCGGAGGAGACTATGTCCAGTCTAGATATCATGTATCATGTTTTAGTCTAGTTTATTAGGATCCCCATTAGCTGCTGCCACTTCTCTTCCTGGGTTTTCCACACAAAACATCAAATACACAGTCGTATACTGTATTGTCAAGACTCTCGAGAGACGTCAATAAATATATTTCTCCCACATTGTTAATGTATATCACTTAATCCTGTACTTTAGGAACAACCTGAGGAGCAGCCGACACAACCAGACCCCGTCGACACGAAGGAGAAGAACCTGGATGATCACAAGGGAAAAGGACTAGAAAACCCAGGTTTGATAAACTAGAGATCCATACATATCTCAACATAGACACGGTCTCTTCTCCACATCCTGTCTGTTTGATAAACTAGAGATCCCATACATATCTCAACATAGACACGGTCTGTTCTCCACATCCTGTCTGTTTGATAAACTAGAGATCCATACATATCTCAACATAGACACGGTCTGTTCTCCACATCCTGTTTGTATGATAAACTAGAGATCCCATACATATCTCAACATAGACACGGTCTGTTCTCCACATCCTGTAGGTAATGCTATTGGAAACAAAAAGGTTTTAGTTCTCGTGTCTTGTTTCATACATTTACATTCGTATATGTAGCTCTGCGTTAAAAGGTCTGTTGTGTGTCATTACTGGGATTTAAGTCATGTCTTTTTTTTCTCTCTGACAGCTTTTGACATGTCTGATGAGAAACCAGACGAGTCGGAAGGAAGTCCATCGGTATCACATGACGTCAGCGGTAATTTTAGTCCTCGATTCCTTCACATTCCTCAAGCAGTATTATTAGGGCTGTAATTTTAGTCCTCCATTCCTTCACATTCTAATCCTCAAGCAGTATTATTATGGCTGTACACTGTGTGACATTTTAAATGAACAAATCAATTCATTCCATCAACATTATGTTTTTTGTTGTTTATTATGTTTGTTGTTGTTTATTATGGTTGTTGTTTATTATGTTGTTGTTGTTTATTATGGTTGTTGTTGTTTATTATGGTTGTTGTTGTTGCTGTTGATGATGTCTGTTGATATTTGTTGTTGTTGTTTATTATGGTTGTTGTTGTTTATTATGGTTGTTGTTGTTTATTATGGTTGTTGTTGTTTATTATGGTTGTTGTTGTTTATTATGGTTGTTGTTGTTTATTATGGTTATTGATGTTGCTGTTGATGATGCCTGTTGATATTTGTTGTTGTTGTTTATTATGGTTGTTGTTGTTTATTATGGTTGTTGTTGATGATGTTGTCTGTTGATAGTTGTTGTTGTTGTTGTCTGGTAGAGTCTAAGGACCAGCTGGTGACTCAGGAGGGTTCTCAGGAGGGTTCTGTTGCCTGGAGGACCTACCACCAGTACTGTAAAGCTGCAGGAGGTTAGGAACCCACCTTACACACACCACACTCTGAACCTTAACCCTGAGTTAACCCTGACCTACCACCAGTACTGTAAAGCTGCAGGAGGTTAGGTCTCTCCTCTCTCCTCTGGTCTCTCCTCTGGTCTCTCCTCTCTCCTCTGGTCTCTTCTCTCTCCTCTGGTCTCTCCTATGGTGTCTCCTCTGGTCTCTCCTCTCTCTGGTTTCTCCTCTGGTCTCTCCACTGGTCTCTTCTCTGGTCTCCCCTATCCTCTCTCCTCTGGTGTCTCCTCTGGTCTCTCCTCTAGTCTCTCCCCTCTCCTTTGGTCTCTCCTCTGGTCTCTCCCCTCTCCTTTCGTCTCTCCTCTGGTGTCTCCTCTTGTCTCTGGTGTCTCCTCTGGTGTCTCTTCTGGTCTCTCCTCTAGTCTCTCCTCTCTCCTCTGGTGTCTCCTCTGTTGTCTCCTCTGGTCTCTCCTCTGGTCTCTCCTCTCCCCTCTCCTTTGGTCTTTCCTCGGGTGTCTCCTCTGGTGTCTTCTCTTGTCTCTGGTCTCTCCTCTGGTGTCTCCTCTGGTCTCTCCTCTCTCCTCTGGTCTCTCCTCTAGTCTCTCCTCTTGTGTCTCCTCTGGTCTCTCCTCTGGTCTCTCCTCTCTCCTCTGGTCTCTCCTCTCTCCTCTGGACTCTCCTCTGGTCTCTCCTTTCTCCTCTGGTCTCTCCTCTCCTCTCTCCTCTGGTCTCTCCTCTGGTCTCCCTCTCCTCTCTCCTCTGGTCATTCCTCTCTCATCTGGTCTCTCCTCTTGATATTTTTTTCTTGTTTTTTTTTCTCCTTCATTTAACCAGGTAAGCTAGTTAATAACCTCTTGAAGCTAGGGGCACTATTTTTTGAAAAATAACGTTCCCAAAGTAAACGGCCTATTTCTCAGGACCAGATGCTAGAATATGCATATAATTGACAGATGAGGATAGAAAACACTCTAAAGTTTCCAAAATTGTCAAGATTTTGTCTGTGAGTTAAACAGAACTGATATTGCAGGCTAAAACCTGAGGAAAATCCAATCAGGAAGTGCCGCTGTTCTTGAAACCTCTCTGTTCTTAAGCATCCCTATTGCCCATTTAAAGGGATATCAACCAGATTCATTTTTCTATGGCTTCCCTAAGGTGTCAACAGCCTTTAGACATAGTTTCAGGCTTTTATTTTGAAGAATGAGCGTGAACGACCACATTGCGTAAGTGGATAGTTGGGGGCTCTCAGAGTGAGTTGTGCGCAAAAGAGAAAGGCGGCCATTGTTACTCCCGGTCCTAGTGAAAAACCAACTGTCCCGGTTGATATATTATTGATATATTATCGAATAGATATTTGAAAAACACCCTGAGGTTTGATTATAAACAACGTTTGACATGTTTGGATATAACATAATTTGGAATTTTTATCTGCGTTGTCGTGATCTCTCTTTCCGGGGGATTCCTGGCCATAACGCACCAAACTAACAGAGGTATTTGGATATAAAAATATCTTTATGGATCAAAAGGAACATTTGTTGTCTAACTGGGAGTCTTGTGAGTGAAAACATCCGAAGATCATCAAAGGTAAACAATTAATTTGATTGTTTTTCTTATTTTCGTGACAAAGTTACCTGATACTAAGTGTACTTTTGTCGAGCGATCGATAAACTTACACAAACGCCTGTATTGCTTTCGCTGTAAAGCATAATTTCAAAATCTGAGACGACAGGTGGATTAACAAAAGGCTAAGCTGTGTTTTGCAATATTGCACTTGTGATTTCATGAATATGAATATTTTCTAGTATTATTATCTGACTGTGGCGCTATGCTATTCAGTGTTGCTGATGACAATTATACTGGATCCGGGATGGGTGGTTCAGAGAGGTTAAGAACAAGTTCTCATTTACAATTGTCTCTGATCTCTCATCTTTTCTCTCCTCCCGTCTCTCCTCTCTCATCTGGTCTCTCCTCTGGTCTCTCATCTTTTCTCTCCTCTCGTCTCTCCTCTCTCCTCTCGTCTCTCCTCTCTCATCTGGTCTCTCCTCTCTCCTCTGGTCTCTCATCTTTTCTCTCCTCTGGTCTCACCTCTGCTGTCTCTGGTCTCCAGGGTACATACTGCTGTCTCTCATCATCATCATCTTCATCTGCTTGGTGGGGACCACTGCCTTCAGCAACTGGTGGCTCAGCTACTGGCTGGAGCAGGGATCAGGGGTAAGTCTACTGTAGTGACTTTTCCTTATGTTTTCAAATGATTGTCAATTGACCCTTCGCTGGGCCCCTACCCCCTTTGGTTACTATAGCTACCTCTGACAACATTTTCTCTGGAAGACCAATTCATCACTCAAACCACTGGCGAAATCCCCCTTACAATGATGATGAAGACCAATTCACCACTCAAACCACTGGCGAAATCCCCCTTACAATGATGATGATGATGAAGACCAATTCACCACTCAAACCACTGGCAAAATCCCCCTTACAATGATGATGATGATGATGAAGACCAATTCATCACTCAAACCACTGGGCGAAATCCCCCTTACAATGATGACGATGAAGACTAAATTCATCACTCAAACCACTGGGTGAAATCCCCCTTACAATGATGACGATGATGAAGACCAATTCATCACTCAAACCACTGGTGAAATCCCCCTTACAATGATGACGATGAAGACTAAATTCATCACTCAAACCACTGGATAAATCCCCCTTACAATGATGACGATGAAGACTAAATTCATCACTCAAACCACTGGGTGAAATCCAGATGACGATGATTTTACCCAGATGAAGTGAAACCCTTGTTCATCAGAAGACACCTGGGTATGTTGTAATGGACTGGTATTACAATTTATTCATGGAAACCTGGGAAAATTATGTCTTATTTTGCTGCTAGCCGCTGAACGGCTCTGAATGTCAGCAAGCAGTCAAAGTTATAATCGCTTTTGGAAGCTAACTGTTGCTCTCAAATTTGCATCATGATGATAGCAGATGAGAGTTATATTCATAACATGGATAACTTAGCTAAAACATATATTTTGCGAAAACATGTTATATTGAGTGGCTAGCGAGTGTTATCAAAGTTTGGTGGTCAATGAGACTGAGAGAGCCAATTCAGCGGAGCTAGAAAACAATGTAACGAAAGTATAATTTGGATAAAAAACCCCACTAACATCAACAGGCATTTCAGGAATCACAGTAGCAAACCACTTGGTGCACTGTTAAATTATTTTGCCGTTTAAAATATTTATGTTTTGAAGAGAACTCAGTGTTTTCTGCCATTTCCCTTACTGGCTTTCATGCATTTGAAACGTGAGCTTGTCCGAGATGTTGGACTCGACGACAGTTGCTATCTATTGGAGCGCTGCGATTGGTTTTCCCCAAAAATGCTCAATTGTATCAACAGTTTGTCCTATTTTAGCAGATCAGATTACATCTGTGGCAGAAGTAAAACACGTAACAGAACATTCTGCATATGTTTTTATAGACTAGTTAAAACATTCTTAATACCTGACACAGTAACTAAGCCAAACCAACGGGCTCTTTAACGTGTGATTTCAGACAGCGAACGTGTCGAATTCCACCGCAGGGAACATCTCCTGAACCCTGACCTGAGCTTCTACCAGATGATTTACGGCCTGGTGGTGGTGGCCATGCTGGTCTTCAGCTTCATGAAGGGCTACTCTTTCACCAAAGTCACGTTGCACACATCCTCCAAGCTACACGACACCATGTTCAGAAAAACGTAACTACCACACACAACACCACTGTTATCAATCACACAACACCACTGTTATCAATCAGGGCGGCAGGGTAGACTAGTGGTTAGAGTGGAGGGGCGGCAGGTAGACTAGTGGTTAGAGTGTTGGGGCGGCAGGGTAGCCTAGTGGTTAGAGTGGAGGGGCGGCAGGGTAGCCTAGTGGTTAGAGTGGAGGGGCGGCAGGGTAGACTAGTGGTTAGAGTGGAGGAGGGGCGGCAGGGTTAAAGCCTAGTGGTTAAGATATGGAGGGCGGCAGGGTAGCCTAGTGGTTAGAGTGCAGGGTAGCCTAGTGGTTAGAGTGGAGGGGCGGCAGGGTAGCCTAGTGGTTAGAGTGTTGGACTAGTAACCAGCAGGTAGACTAGTGGTTAGAGTGTTGGTCTAGTAAAGCATAGCCTAGTGGTTAGAGTGTTTCAGTGCAGGTAGCCTAGTGGTTAGAGTGTTGGGCCAGTAACCAGCAGGTTAGTGGTTAGAGTGTTGGGCTAGTAACCAGCAGGTAGCCTAGTGGTTAGAGTGTTGGGCCAGTAACCAGCAGGTAGACTAGTGGTTAGAGTGTTGGACTAGTAACCAGCAGGTAGACTAGTGGTTAGAGTGTTGGACTAGTAACCAGCAGGTAGCCTAGTGGTTAGAGTGTTGGACTAGTAACCAGCTTTAGCCTAGTGGTTAGAGTGTTGGACTAGTAACCAGCAGGTAGCCTAGTGGTTAGAGTGTTGGACTAGTAACCAGCAGGTAGTCTAGTGGTTAGAGTGTTGGGCCAGTAACCAGCAGGTAGCCTAGTGGTTAGAGTGTTGGACTAGTAACCAGCAGGTAGTCTAGTGGTTAGAGTGTTGGGCCAGTAACCAGCAGGTAGACTAGTGGTTAGAGTGTTGGGCCAGTAACCAGCAGGTAGACTAGTGGTTAGAGTGTTGGACTAGTAACCAGCAGGTAGCCTAGTGGTTAGAGTGTTGGACTAGTAACCAGCAGGTAGCCTAGTGGTTAGAGTGTTGGACTAGTAAACAGCAGGTAGCCTAGTGGTTAGAGCTTTGGGTCAGTAACGTTGGACTAGTAACCGGAAGGTTGCAAGTTCAAACCCCTGAGCTGACAAGGTACAAATCTGTCGTTCTGCCCCTGAACAGGCAGTTAACCCACTGTTCCTAGGCCGTCATTGAAAATAAGAATTTGTTCTTAACTGACTTGCCTAGTTAAATAAAGGTCAAATAAAAAATACCACACAACACCACTGTTATCAATCACAACACAACACCACTCTTGTCAATTGTATTGAAAAGGACGAGGGAGAGGGACAGTGAGGGATGATCACCAAACGTTATTGATGAAGAATTCCATAGCATTGAATCTTGGAAGAGGAGAGGGGAGATGGGACATCCCTGTCTTGTTCCACAACAAATAGCTGGGTTGGTGTTGTACCTTTACTTTGGGATATAAAAAACCTTATACACCCTGGACTGTCTGGGGTTTAGGCAACCCCATGAGTCATGCTACTTTACATATTAGCAGTGGATAGGTCTCTGAAGATATACACTACTATTCAAAAGTTTGGGGTCACTTAGAAATTTTCTTTGTTTTTGAAAAAAAGCCATTGGCCATTTTGAGCCTGTAATCGAACCCACAAAATGCTGATGCTCCAGATACTCAACTAGTCTAAAGAAGGCCAGTTTTATTAACAGTTTTCAGCTGTGCTAACGTAATTGCGAAAGGGGTTTCTAATGATCAATTACACTTTTAAAATGATAAACTTGGATTAGATAACACAATGTACCATTGGAACACAGGAATGGTGGTTGCTGATAATGAGCCTCTGTGCGCCTATGTAGATATTTGATTAAAAATCGTCCGTTTCCAGCTACAATAGTCATTTACAACATTAACAATGTCTATACTGTATTTCTGATCAATTTGATGTTATTTTAATGGACAAAAAAAAGTGACCCCAAACTTTTGAACGGTAGTGTATGTCAAGAAGCTCTTCCAGTAGTGTTGTGTTTCATCAAACCTCTCATCACCCTATCCCCTTGGGTCCAGTCCTCTCATCACCCTAACCCTATCCCCTTGGGTCCTGTCCTCTCATCACCCTAACCCTATCCCCTTGGGTCCTGTGCTCTCATCACCCTAACCCTATCCCCTGGGTCCTGTCCTCTCATCACCCTAACCCTATCCCCTGGGTCCAGTCCTCTCATCACCCTAACCCTATCCCCTGGGTCCTGTCCTCTCATCACCGTAACCCCTGGGTCCTGTCCTCTCATCACCCTAACCCTATCCCATGGGTCCTGTCTGTGTCGTAGATCCAGTCCTCTCATCACCCTAACCCTTTCCCCTGGGTCCTGTCTGTGTCATAGATCCAGTCCTTTCATCACCCTAACCCTATCCCCCTGGGTCCTGTCTGTGTCATAGATCCAGTCCTCTCATCACCCTAACCCTATCCCCTGGGTCCTGTCTGTGTCGTATATCCAGTCCTCTCATCACCCTAACCCTAACCCCTGGGTCCTGTCTGTGTCATAGATCCAGTCCTCTCATCACCCTAACCCTATCCCCCTGGGTCCTGTCTGTGTCATAGATCCAGTCCTCTCATCACCCTAACCCCCTGGGTCCTGTCTGTGTCGTAGATCCAGTCCTCTCATCACCCTAACCCTATCCCCTGGGTCCTGTCTGTGTCGTAGATCCAGTCCTCTCAACACCCTAACCCTATCCCCTGGGTCCAGTCCTCTCATCACCCTAACCCTATCCCCTGGGTCCTGTCCTCTCATCACCGTAACCCCTGGGTCCTGTCCTCTCATCACCCTAACCCTATCCCATGGGTCCTGTCTGTGTCGTAGATCCAGTCCTCTCATCACCCTAACCCTATCCCCTGGGTCCTGTCTGTGTCATAGATCCAGTCCTTTCATCACCCTAACCCTATCCCCCTGGGTCCTGTCTGTGTCATAGATCCAGTCCTCTCATCACCCTAACCCTATCCCCTGGGTCCTGTCTGTGTCGTATATCCAGTCCTCTCATCACCCTAACCCTAACCCCTGGGTCCTGTCTGTGTCATAGATCCAGTCCTCTCATCACCCTAACCCTATCCCCCTGGGTCCTGTCTGTGTCATAGATCCAGTCCTCTCATCACCCTAACCCCTGGGTCCTGTCTGTGTCGTAGATCCAGTCCTCTCATCACCCTAACCCTATCCCCTGGGTCCTGTCTGTGTCGTAGATCCAGTCCTCTCAACACCCTAACCCTATCCCCTGGGTCCTGTCTGTGTCGTAGATCCAGTCCTCTCATCACCCTAACCCTATCCCATGGGTCCTGTCTGTGTCGTAGATCCAGTCCTCTCATCACCCTAACCCTATCCCCTGGGTCCTGTCCTCTCATCACCCTAACCCTATCCCCTGGGTCCTGTCTGTGTCGTAGATCCAGTCCTCTCATCACCCTAACCCTATCCCCTGGGTCCTGTCTGTGTCGTAGATCCAGTCCTCTCATCACCCTAACACTATCCCCTGGGTCCTGTCTGTGTCGTAGATCCAGTCCTCTCATCACCCTAACCCTATGCCCTGGGTCCTGTCTGTGTCGTAGATCCAGTCCTCTCATCACCATAACCCTAACCCCTGGGTCCTGTCTGTGTTGTAGATCCAGTCCTCATCACCCTAGCCCTATCCCCTGGGTCCTGTCTGTGTCGTAGATCCAGTCCTCTCATCACCCTAACCCCTGGGTCCTGTCTGTGTCGTAGATCCAGTCCTCTCATCACCCTAACCCCTGGGTCCTGTCTGTGTCGTAGATCCAGTCCTCTCATCACCCTAACCCTATCCCCTGGGTCCTGTCTGTGTCGTAGATCCAGTCCTCTCATCAACCTAACCCTATCCCTTGGGTCCTGTCTGTTTCGTAGATCCAGTCCTCTCATCACCCTAACCCTATCCCCTGGGTCCTGTCTGTGTCGTAGATCCAGTCCTCTCATCACCCTAACCCCCTGGGTCCTGTCTGTGTCATAGATCCAGTCCTCTCATCACCCTAACCCTATCCCCTGGGTCCTGTCTGTGTCGTAGATCCAGTCCTCTCATCACCCTAACCCCTTGGGTCCTGTCTGTGTCGTAGATCCAGTCCTCTCATCACCCTAACCCTATCCCCTGGGTCCTGTCTGTGTCGTAGATCCAGTCCTCTCATCACCCTAACCCTATCCCCGTGGGTCCTGTCTGTGTCGTAGAGCCAGTCCTCTCATCACCCTAACCCTATCCCCTGGGTCCTGTCTGTGTCGTAGATCCAGTCCTCTCATCACCCTAACCCTAACCCCTGGGTCCTGTCTGTGTCGTAGATCCAGTCCTCTCATCACCCTAACCCTAACCCCTGGGTCCTGTCTGTGTCGTAGATCCAGTCCTCTCATCACCCTAACCCTATCCCCTGGGTCCCGTCTGTGTCGTAGATCCAGTCCTCTCATCACCCTAACCCTATCCCCTGGGTCCCATCTGTGTCGTAGATCCAGTCCTCTCATCACCCTATCCCTTGGGTCCTGTCTGTGTCGTAGATCCAGTCCTCTCATCACCCTAACCCTATCCCCTGGGTCCCGTCTGTGTCGTAGATCCAGTCCTCTCATCACCCTATCCCTTGTGTCCTGTCTGTGTCGTAGATCCAGTCCTCTCATCACCCTAACCCTATCCCCTGGGTCCTGTCTGTGTCGTAGATCCAGTCCTCTCATCACCCTAACCCTATCCCCTGGGTCCTGTCTGTGTCGTAGATCCAGTCCTCTCATCACCCTAACCCTATCCCCTGGGTCCTGTCTGTGTCGTAGATCCAGTCCTCTCATCACCCTAACCCTATGCCCTGGGTCCTGTCTGTGTCGTAGATCCAGTCCTCTCATCACCATAACCCTAACCCCTGGGTCCTGTCTGTGTCGTGGATCCAGTCCTCTCATCACCCTAGCCCTATCCCCTGGGTCCTGTCTGTGTCGTAGATCCAGTCCTCTCATCACCCTAACCCCTGGGTCCTGTCTGTGTCGTAGATCCAGTCCTCTCATCACCCTAACCCCTGGGTCCTGTCTGTGTCGTAGATCCAGTCCTCTCATCACCCTAACCCTATCCCCTGGGTCCTGTCTGTGTCGTAGATCCAGTCCTCTCATCACCCTAACCCTATCCCCTGGGTCCTGTCTGTGTCGTAGATCCAGTCCTCTCATCAACCTAACCCTATCCCTTGGGTCCTGTCTGTTTCGTAGATCCAGTCCTCTCATCACCCTAACCCTATCCCCTGGGTCCTGTCTGTGTCGTAGATCCAGTCCTCTCATCACCCTAACCCCCTGGGTCCTGTCTGTGTCATAGATCCAGTCCTCTCATCACCCTAACCCTATCCCCTGGGTCCTGTCTGTGTCGTAGATCCAGTCCTCTCATCACCCTAACCCCCTGGGTCCTGTCTGTGTCGTAGATCCAGTCCTCTCATCACCCTAACCCTATCCCCTGGGTCCTGTCTGTGTCGTAGATCCAGTCCTCTCATCACCCTAACCCTATCCCCGTGGATCCTGTCTGTGTCGTAGATCCAGTCCTCTCATCACCCTAACCCTATCCCCTGGGTCCTGTCTGTGTCGTAGATCCAGTCCTCTCATCACCCTAACCCTAACCCCTGGGTCCTGTCTGTGTCGTAGATCCAGTCCTCTCATCACCCTAACCCTAACCCCTGGGTCCTGTCTGTGTCGTAGATCCAGTCCTCTCATCACCCTAACCCTAACCCCTGGGTCCTGTCTGTGTCGTAGATCCAGTCCTCTCATCACCCTAACCCTATCCCCTGGGTCCTGTCTGTGTCGTAGATCCAGTCCTCTCATCACCCTAACCCTATCCCCTGGGTCCTGTCCTCTCATCACCCTAACCCTATCCCTTGGGTCCTGTCTGTGTCGTAGATCCAGTCCTCTCATCACCCTATCCCCTGGGTCCTGTCTGTGTCGTAGATCCAGTCCTCTCATCACCCTAGCCCCTGGGTCCTGTCTGTGTCGTAGATCCAGTCCTCTCATCACCCTATCCCCTGGGTCCTGTCTGTGTCGTAGATCCAGTCCTCTCATCACCCTAACCCTATCCCCCTGGGTCCTGTTTGTGTCGTAGATCCAGTCCTTTCATCACCCTAACCCTATCCCTTGGGTCCAGTCCTCTCATCACCCTAACCCTAACCCCTGGGTCCTGTCTGTGTCGTAGATCCAGTCCTCTCATCACCCTAACCCTATCCCTTGGGTCCTGTCTGTGTCGTAGATCCAGTCCTCTCATCACCCTAACCCCCTGGGTCCTGTCTGTGTCGTAGATCCAGTCCTCTCATCACCCTAACCCTATCCCCTGGGTCCTGTCTGTGTCATAGATCCAGTCCTCTCATCACCCTAACCCTATCCCCTGGGTCCTGTCTGTGTCGTAGATCCAGTCCTCTCATCACCCTAACCCTATCCCTTGGGTCCTGTCTGTGTCGTAGATCCAGTCCTCTCATCACCCTAACCCTATCCCCTGGGTCCTGTCTGTGTCATAGATCCAGTCCTCTCATCACCCTAACCCTATCCCCTGGGTCCTGTCTGTGTCGTAGATCCAGTCCTCTCATCACCCTAACCCTATCCCCTGGGTCCTGTCTGTGTCGTAGATCCTGAACAGCCCCATGAGTTTCTTTGACACCACCCCAACGGGACGTATGGTGAACCGTTTTTCCAAGGACCAGGATGAGGTGGATACCATGCTGCCATTCAACATGGAGAACTTCCTGCAGTTCAGCCTGGTGGTCACCTACACCATCGTCACCATCTCGGCCGTGTTTCCTCCGCTACTCATCGCCATCACGCTGCTGGGAGCCATCTTCACACTCATACTCTAGTGAGTCAACCGGCATCTTCACACTCATACTCTAGTGAGTCAACCGGCATCTTCACACTCATACTCTAGTGAGTCAACCGGCATCTTCACACTCATACTCTAGTAAGTCAACCGGCATCTTCACACTCATACTCTAGTGAGTACACCGGCATCTTCACACTCATACTCTAGTGAGTCAACCGGCATCTCTACAGTTCGGTCATTTACCCAGGGTGACATACTGTCAGTTTGGTCATTTACCCAGGGTGACATACTGTCAGTTTGGTCATTTACCCAGGGTGACATGCTGTCAGTTTGCTCATTTACCCAGAGTTTCTTTGACACCATACAGTCAGTTTGGTCATTTAACCAGGGTGACATACAGTCAGATCAGTCATTTACCCAGGGTGACATGCAGTCAGTTTGGTCATACAGTCAGTCCTGTGTGGTGTGTTCTGAGTATGTTGTGTCCTGAGACCTGTATGGTGTGTCCTGAGTCCTGTGTGTTCTGAGTCCTGTATGGTGTGTCCTGAGTCCTCTGTGGTGTGTTCTGAGTCCTGTGTGTTCTGAGTCCTGTGTGTTCTGAGTCCTGTGTGGTGTGTTCTGAGTCCTGTGTGTTCTGAGTCCTGTGTGGTGTGTTCTGAGTCCTGTGTGTTCTGAGTCCTGTGTGGTGTGTTCTGAGTCCTGTGTGGTGTGTTCTGAGTCCTGTCTGTTGTGTTCTGAATCCTGTGTGTTCTGAGTCCTGTCTGGTGTGTTCTGAGTCCTGTGTGGTGTGTTCTGAGTCCTGTGTGTTCTGAGTCCTGTGTGGTGTGTTCTGAGTCCTGTGTTCTGAGTCCTGTGTGGTGTGTTCTGAGTCATGTGTGTTGTGTTCTGAGTCCTGTGTGTTCTGAGTCCTGTGTGTGTTCTGAGTCCTGTGTCCTGGTGTGTTCTGAGTCCTGTGTGGTGTGTTCTGAGTCCTGTGTTCTGAGTCCTGTGTGTGTGTTCTGAGTCCTGTGTGTTCTGAGTCCTGTGTGTTCTGTGTGTTCTGAGTCCTGTGTGTTCTGAGTCCTGTGTGTTCTGAGTCCTGTGTGTTCTGAACCCTGTGTTCTGTGTCCTGTGTGTTCTGAGTATGGTGTGTTCTGAGTCCTGTGTGTTCTGAGTCCTGTGTGTTCTGAGTCCTGTGTGTTGTGTTCTGAGCCCTGTGTGTTCTGAGTCCTGTGTGCTGTGTTCTGAGTCCTGTGTGTTCTGAGTCCTGTGTGTTCTGAGTCCTGTGTTCTGAGTCCTGTGTGTTGTGTTCTGAGCCCTGTGTGTTCTGAGTCCTGTGTGGTGTGTTCTGAGTCCTGTGTGGTGTGGTCTGAGTTCTGTGTGTTCTGAGTCCTGTGTGCTGTGTTCTGAGTCCTGTGTGTTCTGAGTCCTGTGTGTTCTGAGTCCTGTGTGTTGTGTTCTGAGCCCTGTGTGTTCTGAGTCCTGTGTGCTGTGTTCTGAGTCCTGTGTGTTCTGAGTCCTGTGTGTTCTGAGTCCTGTGTTCTGAGTCCTGTGTGTTGTGTTCTGAGCCCTGTGTGTTCTGAGTCCTGTGTGGTGTGTTCTGAGTCCTGTGTGGTGTGGTCTGAGTTCTGTGTGTTCTGAGTCCTGTGTGCTGTGTTCTGAGTCCTATGTGGTGTGTTCTGAGTCCTGTGTGTTGTGTTCTGAGCCCTGTGTGTTCTGAGTCCTGTGTGTTCTGAGTCCTGTGTGTTGTGTTCTGAGCCATGTGTGTTCTGAGTCCTGTGTGCTGTGTTCTGAGACCTGTGTGCTGTGTTCTGAGTCCTGTGTGTTCTGAGTCCTGTGTGTTGTGTTCTGAGCCCTGTGTGTTCTGAGTCCTGTGTGGTGTGTTTTGAGTCCTGTGTGTTATGTTCTGAGTCCTGTGTGTTCTGAGTCCTGTGTGTTCTGAGTCCTGTGTGTTCTGAGTCCTGTATGGTGTGTTCTGAGTCCTGTGTGTTCTGAGTCCTGTGTGGTGTGTTCTGAGTCCTGTGTGTTCTGAGTCATGTGTGGTGTGTTCTGAGTCCTGTGTGTTCTGAGTCCTGTGTGATGTGTTCTGAGTCATGTGTGACGTGTTCTGAGTCCTGTGGGTTCTGAGTCCTATCTTCTGAGTCATGTGTGGTGTGTTCTGAGTCTTGTGTATTCTGAGTCATGTGTGGTGTGTTCTGAGTCCTGTGTGTTCTGAGTCCTGTGTGTTGTGTTCTGAGTCCTGTGTGTTCTGAGTCCTGTGTTCTGAGTCCTGTGTGTTGTGTTCTGAACCCTGTGTGTTCTGAGTCCTGTGTGGTGTGTTCTGAGTCCTGTGTGGTGTGTTCTGAGTCCTGTGTGGTGTGGTCTGAGTTCTGTGTGTTCTGAGTCCTGTGTGGTGTGTTTTGAGTCCTGTGTGGTGTGTTCTGAGTCCTGTGTGTTCTGAGTCCTGTGTGTTCTGAGTCCTGTATGGTGTGTTCTGAGTCCTGTGTGTTCTGAGTCCTGTGTGGTGTGTTCTGAGTCCTGTGTGTTCTGAGTCATGTGTGGTGTGAGTGGTGTGTTCTGAGTCCTGTGTGTTCTGAGTCCTGTGTGATGTGTTCTGAGTCCTGTGTGACGTGTTCTGAGTCCTGTGTGTTCTGAGTCCTATCTTCTGAGTCATGTGTGGTGTGTTCTGAGTCTTGTGTATTCTGAGTCATGTGTGGTGTGTTCTGAGTCCTGTGTGTTCTGAGTCCTGTGTGTTGTGTTCTGAGTCCTGTGTGTTGTGTTCTGAGTCCTGTGTGTTCTGAGTCCTGTGTGTTGTCCCTGTGTGTTCTGAGTCCTGTGTGTTCTGAGTCCTGTGTTCTGAGTCCTGTGTGTTCTGAGTCCTGTGTTCTGAGTCCTGTGTGTTGTGTTCTGAACCCTGTGTGTTCTGAGTCCTGTGTGGTGTGTTTTGAGTCCTGTGTGGTGTGTTTTGAGTCCTGTGTGGTGTGTTCTGAGTCCTGTGTGTTCTGAGTCCTGTGTGTTCTGAGTCCTGTATGGTGTGTTCTGAGTCATGTGTGTTGTGTTCTGAGTCCTGTGTGTTGTGTTCTGAGTCCTTTGTGTTCTGAGTCCTGTATGGTGTGTTCTGAGTCCTGTGTGTTCTGAGTCCTGTGTGGTGTGTTCTGAGTCCTGTGTGTTGTGTTCTGAGCCCTGCGTGTTCTGAGTCATGTGTGTTGTGTTCTGAGCCCTGTGTGTTCTGAGTCCTGTGTGGTGTGTTTTGAGTCCTGTGTGTTATGTTCTGAGTCCTGTGTGTTCTGAGTCCTGTGTGGTGTGTTCTGAGTCCTGTGTGTTCTGAGTCCTGTGTGTTCTGAGTCCTGTGTGTTCTGAGTCCTGTGTGGTGTGTTTTGAGTCCTGTGTGTTATGAGTCCTGTGTGGTGTGTTCTGAGTCCTGTGTGTTCTGAGTCCTGTGTGGTGTGTTCTGAGTCCTGTGTGTTGTGTTCTGAGCCCTGCGTGTTCTGAGTCATGTGTGTTCTGAGTCCTGTGTGTTGTGTTCTGAGCCATGTGTGTTCTGAGTCCTGTGTGCTGTGTTCTGAGTCCTGTGTGCTGTGTTCTGAGTCCTGTGTGTTGTGTTCTGAGTCCTGTGTGTTCTGAGTCCTGTGTGTTGTATTCTGAGCCCTGTGTGTTCTGAGTCCTGTGTGGTGTGTTCTGAGTCCTGTGTGTTCTGAGTCCTGTGTGGTGTGTTCTGAGTCCTGTGTATTCTGAGTCATGTGTGGTGTGTTCTGAGTCCTGTGTGTTCTGAGTCCTGTGTGTTCTGAGTCCTGTGTGTTGTGTTCTGAGTCCTGTGTGTTCTGAGTCCTGTGTGTTCTGAGTCCTTTGTGTTCTGAGTCCTGTGTGTTGTGTTCTGAGTCCTTTGTGTTCTGAGTCCTGTATGGTGTGTTCTGAGTCCTGTGTGTTCTGAGTCCTGTGTGCTGTGTTCTGAGTCCTGTGTGTTCAGAGTCCTGTGTGTTCTGAGTCCTGTGTGGTGTGTTCTGAGTCCTGTGTGGTGTGGTCTGAGTTCTGTGTGTTCTGAGTCCTGTGTGCTGTGTTCTGAGTCCTATGTGGTGTGTTCTGAGTCCTGTGTGTTGTGTTCTGAGCCCTGTGTGTTCTGAGTCCTGTGTGTTCTGAGTCCTGTGTGTTCTGAGCCATGTGTGTTCTGAGTCCTGTGTGCTGTGTTCTGAGACCTGTGTGCTGTGTTCTGAGTCCTGTGTGCTGTGTTCTGAGTCCTGTGTGTTGTGTTCTGAGCCCTGTGTGTTCTGAGTCCTGTGTGGTGTGTTTTGAGTCCTGTGTGTTATGTTCTGAGTCCTGTGTGTTCTGAGTCCTGTGTGTTCTGAGTCCTGTGTGTTCTGAGTCCTGTATGGTGTGTTCTGAGTCCTGTGTGTTCTGAGTCCTGTGTGGTGTGTTCTGAGTCCTGTGTATTCTGAGTCCTGTGTGTGTGAGTGTGTTCTGAGTCCTGTGTGTTCTGAGTCCTGTGTGTTGTGTTCTGAGTCCTGTGTGTTCTGAGTCCTGTGTTCTGGTGTGTGTTCTGAGTCCTGTGTGTTCTGAGTCCTGTGTGGTGTGTTCTGAGTCCTGTGTGTTCTGAGTCCTGTGTGTGTGGTGTGTTCTGAGTCCTGTGTGTTCTGAGTCCTGTGTGTGTGTTCTGAGTCCTGTGTGTTCTGAGTCCTGTGTGATGTGTTCTGAGTCCTGTGTGACGTGTTCTGAGTCCTGTGTGTTCTGAGTCCTGTTCTGAGTCTGTGTGGTGTGTTCTGAGTCCTGTGTGTTCTGAGTCCTGTGTGGTGTGTTCTGAGTCCTGTGTGTTCTGAGTCCTGTGTGTTGTGTTCTGAGTCCTGTGTGTTCTGAGTCCTGTGTGTTCTGAGTCCTGTGTGTTGTCCCTGTGTGTTCTGAGTCCTGTGTGTTCTGAGTCCTGTGTTCTGAGTCCTGTGTGTTCTGAGTCCTGTGTTCTGAGTCCTGTGTGTTGTGTTCTGAACCCTGTGTGTTCTGAGTCCTGTGTGGTGTGTTCTGAGTCCTGTGTGGTGTGTTCTGAGTCCTGTGTGGTGTGTTCTGAGTCCTGTGTGTTCTGAGTCCTGTGTGTTCTGAGTCCTGTGTGTTCTGAGTCCTGTGTGTTTGTGTTCTGAGTCCTGTGTGTGTGTTCTGAGTCCTTTGTGTTCTGAGTCCTGTATGGTGTGTTCTGAGTCCTGTGTGTTCTGAGTCCTGTGTGTTCTGAGTCCTGTGTGTTGTGTTCTGAGCCCTGTGTGTTCTGAGTCCTGTGTGTTGTGTTCTGAGCCCTGTGTGTTCTGAGTCCTGTGTGGTGTGTTCTGAGTCCTGTGTGTTGTGTTCTGAGTCCTGTGTGTTCTGAGTCCTGTGTGTTCTGAGTCCTGTGTGTTCTGAGTCCTGTGTGGTGTGTTCTGAGTCCTGTGTGTTCTGAGTCCTGTGTGGTGTGTTTTGAGTCCTGTGTGTTATGTTCTGAGTCCTGTGTGTTCTGAGTCCTGTGTGAGTGTGTTCTGAGTCCTGTGTGTTCTGAGTCCTGTGTGGTGTGTTCTGAGTCCTGTGTGTTGTGTTCTGAGTCCTGTGTGTTCTGAGTCCTGTGTGTTCTGAGTCCTGTGTGTGTTCTGAGCCCTGTGTGTTCTGAGTCCCTGTGTTCTGAGTCCTGTGTGTGTGTTCTGAGTCCTGTGTGTTGTGTTCTGAGTCCTGTGTGTTCTGAGTCCCTGTGTGTTCTGAGTCCTGTGTGTTCTGAGTCCTGTGTGGTGTGTTCTGAGTCCTGTGTGTTCTGAGTCCTGTGTGGTGTGTTCTGAGTCCTGTGTGTTCTGAGTCATGTGTGGTGTGTTCTGAGTCCTGTGTGTTCTGAGTCCTGTGTGGTGTGTTCTGAGTCCTGTGTGTTCTGAGTCCTGTGTGTTCTGAGTCCTGTGTCTGAGTCCTGTGTGTTCTGAGTCCTGTGTGTTCTGAGTCCTGTGTGTTCTGAGTCCTGTGTGGTGTGTTCTGAGTCCTGTGTGTTCTGAGTCCTGTGTGGTGTGTTCTGAGTCCTGTGTGTTCTGAGTCCTGTGTGCTGTGTTCTGAGTCCTGTGTGTTCAGAGTCCTGTGTGTTCTGAGTCCTGTGTGGTGTGTTCTGAGTCCTGTGTGGTGTGGTCTGAGTCCTGTGTGTTCTGAGTCCTGTGTGTCCCTGTGTTCTGAGTCCTGTGTGGTGTGTTCTGAGTCCTGTGTGTGTGTGTTCTGAGTCCTGTGTGTTCTGAGTCCTGTGTGTTGTGTTCTGAGCCTGTGTGTTCTGAGTCCTGAGTGTGTGCTGTGTTCTGAGTCCTGTGTGTCCTGTGTTCTGAGTCCTGTGTGTTGTGTTCTGAGTCCTGTGTGTTCTGAGTCTGAGTCCTGTGTGTTATGTTCTGAGTCCTGTGTGTTCTGAGTCCTGTGTGTTCTGAGTCCTGTGTGTTCTGAGTCCTGTGTGGTGTGTTCTGAGTCCTGTGTGTTCTGAGTCCTGTGTGTGTGTTCTGAGTCCTGTGTGTTCTGAGTCCTGTTCTGAGTGTGTTCTGAGTCCTGTGTGTTCTGAGTCCTGTGTGTTCTGTGTTCTGAGCCCTGTGTGTTCTGAGTCCTGTGTGGTGTGTTCTGAGTCCTGTGTGTGTTCTGAGTCCTGTGTGTTCTGAGTCCTGTGTGTTCTGAGTCCTGTGTGTTCTGAGTCCTGGTGTGTTCTGAGTCCTGTGTGTTCTGAGTCCTGTGTGGTGTGTTCTGAGTCCTGTGTGTTCTGAGTCCATGTGTGGTGTGTTCTGAGTCCTGTGTGTTCTGAGTCCTGTGTGTGTGTTCTGAGTCCTGTGTGTTCTGAGTCCTGTGTGTTCTGAGTCCTGTGTGTGTGTGTTCTGAGTCTGAGTCCTGTGTTCTGAGTCCTATCTTCTGAGTCCATGTGTGGTGTGTTCTGAGTCTGTGTGTTCTGAGTCCTGTGTGTTCTGAGTCCTGTGTGTTCTGAGTCCTGTGTGTTGTGTTCTGAGTCCTGTGTGTTCTGAGTGTGTTCTGAGTCTGAGTCCTGTGTGAGTGTGTGTTCTGAGTCCTGTGTGTTCTGAGTCCTGTGTGGTGTGTTCTGAGTCCTGTGTGTGGTGTGTTCTGAGTCCTGTGTTGTGTTCTGAGCCCTGTGTTCTGAGTCCTGTGTGTTCTGAGTCCTGTGTGTTGTGTTCTGAGCCCTGTGTGTTCTGAGTCCTGTGTGCTGTGTTCTGAGTCCTGTGTGCTGTGTTCTGAGTCCTGTGTGTTCTGAGTCCTGTGTGTTCTGAGTCCTGTGTGTGTTCTGAGCCCTGTGTGTTCTGAGTCCTGTATGGTGTGTTCTGAGTCCTGTGTGTTCTGAGTCCTGTGTGGTGTGTTCTGAGTCCTGTGTATTCTGAGTCATGTGTGGTGTGTTCTGAGTCTTGTGTATTCTGAGTCATGTGTGGTGTGTTCTGAGTCCTGTGTGTTATGTTCTGAGTCCTGTGTGTTCTGAGTCCTGTGTGTTCTGAGTCCTGTGTGTTCTGAGTGTGTGTGTGTTCTGAGTCCTGTGTGTTCTGAGTCCTGTGTGTGTTCTGAGTCCTGTGTGTTCTGAGTCCCTGTGTGTTCTGAGTCCTGTGTGTTCAGAGTCCTGTGTGTTCTGAGTCCTGTGTGTGTGTTCTGAGTCCTGTGTGGTGTGTTCTGAGTCCTGTGTGTTCTGAGTCCTGTGTGTGTGTTCTGAGTCCTATGTGGTGTGTTCTGAGTCCTGTGTGTTGTGTTCTGAGTCCTGTGTGTGTGTTCTGAGTCCTGTGTGTTCTGAGTCCTGTGTGTTGTGTTCTGAGCCTGTGTGTTCTGAGTCCTGTGTGCTGTGTTCTGAGTCCTGTGTCTGTGTGTTCTGTCCTGTGTTCTGAGTCCTGTGTGCTGTGTTCTGAGTCCTGTGTGTTGTGTTCTGAGTCCTGTGTGTTCTGAGTCCTGTGTGTTCTGAGTCCTGTGTGTTGTGTTCTGAGTCCTGTGTGTTCTGAGTCCTGTGTGTTCTGAGTCCTGTGTGTTCTGAGTCCTGTATGGTGTGTTCTGAGTCCTGTGTGTTCTGAGTCCTGTGTGGTGTGTTCTGAGTCCTGTGTGTTCTGAGTCATGTGTGGTGTGTTCTGAGTCCTGTGTGTTCTGAGTCCTGTGTGTTGTGTTCTGAGCCCTGTGTGTTCTGAGTCCTGTGTGGTGTGTTTTGAGTCCTGTGTGTTATGTTCTGAGTCCTGTGTGTTCTGAGTCCTGTGTGTTCTGAGTCCTGTGTGTTCTGAGTCCTGTATGGTGTGTTCTGAGTCCTGTGTGTTCTGAGTCCTGTGTGGTGTGTTCTGAGTCCTGTGTGTTCTGAGTCATGTGTGGTGTGTTCTGAGTCCTGTGTGTTCTGAGTCCTGTGTGATGTGTTCTGAGTCATGTGTGTTCTGAGTCCTGTGTGTTCTGAGTCCTGTGTGATGTGTTCTGAGTCATGTGTGACGTGTTCTGAGTCCTGTGGGTTCTGAGTCCTATCTTCTGAGTCATGTGTGGTGTGTTCTGAGTCTTGTGTATTCTGAGTCATGTGTGGTGTGTTCTGAGTCCTGTGTGTTCTGAGTCCTGTGTGTTGTGTTCTGAGTCCTGTGTGTTCTGAGTCCTGTGTTCTGAGTCCTGTATGGTGTGTTCTGAGTCCTGTGTGTTCTGAGTCCTGTGTGGTGTGTTCTGAGTCCTGTGTATTCTGAGTCATGTGTGGTGTGTTCTGAGTCCTGTGTGTTCTGAGTCCTGTGTGTTGTGTTCTGAGCCCTGTGTGTTCTGAGTCCTGTGTGGTGTGTTTTGAGTCCTGTGTGTTATGTTCTGAGTCCTGTGTGTTCTGAGTCCTGTGTGTTCTGAGTCCTGTGTGTTCTGAGTCCTGTATGGTGTGTTCTGAGTCTGTGTGTTCTGAGTCCTGTGTGGTGTGTTCTGAGTCCTGTGTGTTCTGAGTCCTGTGTGTTCTGAGTCATGTGTGGTGTGTTCTGAGTCCTGTGTGTTCTGAGTCCTGTGTGATGTGTTCTGAGTCCTGTGTGACGTGTTCTGAGTCCTGTGTGTTCTGAGTCCTGTCTTCTGAGTCAGGTGTGGTGTGTTCTGAGTCTTGTGTGTTCTGAGTCATGTGTGGTGTGTTCTGAGTCCTGTGTGTTCTGAGTCCTGTGTGTGTGTTCTGAGTCCTGTGTGTGTGTTCTGAGTCCTGTGTGTTCTGAGTCCTGTGTGTCCCTGTGTGTTCTGAGTCCTGTGTGTTCTGAGTCTGTGTGTGTGTTCTGAGTCCTGTGTGTTCTGAGTGTGTTCTGAGTCCTGTGTGTGTGTTCTGAGTCCTGTGTGTTCTGAGTCCTGTGTGTGTGTTCTGAGTCCTGTGTGTGTGTTCTGAGTCCTGTGTGGTGTGTTCTGAGTCCTGTGTGTTCTGAGTCCTGTGTGTTCTGAGTCCTGTATGGTGTGTTCTGAGTCATGTGTGTTGGTGTGTTCTGAGTCCTGAGTCCTGTGTGTTCTGAGTCCTGTGTGGTGTGTTCTGAGTCCTGTGTGTTCTGAGTCCTGTGTGGTGTGTTCTGAGTCCTGTGTGTTGTGTTCTGAGTCCTGTGTGTTCTGAGTCCTGTGTGTTGTGTTCTGAGTCCTGTGTGTTCTGAGTCCTGGTGTGTTTTGAGTCCTGTGTGTTGTGTTCTGAGTCCTGTGTGTTCTGAGTCCTGTGTGGTGTGTTCTGAGTCCTGTGTGTTCTGAGTCCTGTGTGTGTGTTCTGAGTCCTGTGTGGTGTGTTCTGAGTCCTGTGTGTTCTGAGTCCTGTGTGTGTGTTCTGAGTCCTGTGTGTTCTGAGTCCTGTGTGGTGTGTTCTGAGTCCTGTGTGTGTGTTCTGAGTCCTGTGTGTTCTGAGTCCTGTGTGTTCTGAGTGTTCTGTGTGTTCTGAGTCCTGTGTGTGTGTTCTGAGCCCTGTGTGTTCTGAGTCCTGTGTGTCCTGTGTTCTGAGTCCTGTGTGTTCTGAGTCCTGTGTGTTGTGTTCTGAGTCCTGTGTGTTCTGAGTCCTGTGTGTGTGTTCTGAGTCCTGTGTGTTCTGAGTCCTGTGTGTTGTGTTCTGAGTCCTGTGTGTTCTGAGTCCTGTGTGTGTGTTCTGAGTCCTGTGTGTTCTGAGTCATGTGTGGTGTGTTCTGAGTCTGTGTGTTCTGAGTCCTGTGTGGTGTGTTCTGAGTCCTGTGTGTGTTCTGAGTCCTGTGTGTTCTGAGTCCTGTGTGTTCTGAGTCCTGTTGTGTTCTGAGTCCTGTGTGTGTGTTCTGAGTCCTGTGTGTTCTGAGTCCTGTATGGTGTGTTCTGAGTCCTGTGTGTTCTGAGTCCTGTGTGGTGTGTTCTGAGTCCTGTGTGTTCTGAGTCCTGTGTGTTCTGAGTCCTGAGTCCTGTGTGGTGTGTTCTGAGTCCTGTGTGGTGTGTTCTGAGTCCCTGTGTGTTCTGAGTCCTGTGTGGTGTGTTCTGAGTCCTGTGTGTTGTGTTCTGAGTCCTGTGTGTTCTGTGTTCTGAGTCCTGTGTGTTCTGAGTCCTGTGTGTTGTGTTCTGAGTCCTGTGTGTTCTGAGTCCTGTGTGCTGTGTTCTGAGACCTGTGTGTGTGTTCTGAGTCCTGTGTGTTCTGAGTCCTGTGTGTTGTGTTCTGAGTCCTGTGTGTTCTGAGTCCTGTGTGGTGTGTTCTGAGTCCTGTGTGTTCTGAGTCCTGTGTGTTCTGAGTCCTGTGTGTTCTGAGTCCTGTGTGTTCTGAGTCCTGTGTGTTCTGAGTCCTGTGTGTTCTGAGTCCTGTGTGTTCTGAGTCCTGTGTGTTCTGAGTCCTGTGTTCTGAGTCCTGTGTATTCTGAGTCATGTGTGGTGTGTTCTGAGTCCTGTGTGTTCTGAGTCCTGTGTGTGTGTTCTGAGCCCTGTGTGTTCTGAGTCCTGTGTGTGTGTTCTGAGTCCTGTGTGTTCTGAGTCCTGTGTGTGTGTGTTCTGAGTCCTGTGTGTTCTGAGTCCTGTGTGGTGTGTTCTGAGTCCTGTGTGTTCTGAGTCATGTGTGGTGTGTTCTGAGTCCTGTGTGTTCTGAGTCCTGTGTTCTGATGTGTTCTGAGTCCTGTGTGTGTGTTCTGAGTCCTGTGTGTTCTGAGTCCTATCTTCTGAGTCCTGTGTGGTGTGTTCTGAGTCTTGTGTGTTCTGAGTCCTGTGTGGTGTGTTCTGAGTCCTGTGTGTTCTGAGTCCTGTGTGTGTGTTCTGAGTCCTGTGTGTTCTGAGTCCTGTGTGTTCTGAGTCCCTGTGTGTTCTGAGTCCTGTGTGTTCTGAGTGTGTTCTGAGTCCTGTGTGTTCTGAGTCCTGTGTTCTGAGTCCTGTGTGTTGTGTTCTGAGTCCTGTGTGTTCTGAGTCCTGTGTGTGGTGTGTTTTGAGTCCTGAGTCCTGTGTGGTGTGTTCTGAGTCCTGTGTGTTCTGAGTCCTGTGTGTTCTGAGTCCTGTGTGGTGTGTTCTGAGTCATGTGTGTTGTGTTCTGAGTCCTGTGTTCTGAGTCCTGTGTTCTGAGTCCTGTGTGTTCTGAGTCCTGTGTGTGTGTTCTGAGTCCTGTGTGTTCTGAGTCCTGTGTGGTGTGTTCTGAGTCCTGTGTGTTGTGTTCTGAGTCCTGTGTGTTCTGAGTCCTGTGTTCTGAGTCCTGTGTGTTCTGAGTCCTGTGTGTTCTGAGTCCTGTGTGGTGTGTTTTGAGTCCTGTGTGTTGTGTTCTGAGTCCTGTGTGTTCTGAGTCCTGTGTGTTCTGAGTCCTGTGTGTTCTGAGTCCTGTATGGTGTGTTCTGAGTCCTGTGTGTTCTGAGTCTGTGGTGTGTTCTGTGTGGTGTGTTCTGAGTCCTGTGTGTGTGTTCTGAGTCCTGTGTGTTCTGAGTCCTGTGTGGTGTGTTCTGAGTCCTGTGTGTTCTGAGTCCTGTGTGTGTGTTCTGAGTCCTGTGTGTTGTGTTCTGAGCCCTGTGTGTTCCTGTGTGTTCTGAGTCCTGTGTGTTGTGTTCTGAGTCCTGTGTGTTCTGAGTCCTGTGTTGTGTTCTGAGTCCTGTGTGTGTGTTCTGAGTCCTGTGTGGTGTGTTCTGAGTCCTGTGTGTGTGTCCTGAGTCCTGTGTGTTCTGAGTCCCTGTGTGTTCTGAGTCCCTGTGGTGTGTTCTGAGTCCTGTGTGTTCTGAGTCCTGTGTGTTCTGAGTCCTGTGTGTTCTGAGTCCTGTGTGTTCTGAGTCATGTGTGGTGTGTTCTGAGTCCTGTGTGTTCTGAGTCCTGTGTGGTGTGTTCTGAGTCCTGTGTGTGTTTGTGTTCTGAGTCCTGTGTGTTCTGAGTCCTGTGTTCTGAGTCCTGTGTTCTGAGTCCTGTGTGTTGTGTTCTGAGTCCTGTGTGTTCTGAGTCCTGTGGTGTGTTCTGAGTCCTGTGTGTTCTGAGTGTTCTGTGTTCTGAGTCCTGTGTGTTCTGAGTCCTGTGTGTTCTGAGTCCTGTGTGGTGTGTTCTGAGTCCTGAGTCCTGTGGTGTGTTCTGAGTCCTGTGTGTTCTGAGTCCTGTGTGTGTGTTCTGAGTCCTGTGTGGTGTGTTCTGAGTCCTGTGTGTTGTGTTCTGAGCCCTGTGTGTTCTGAGTCCTGTGTGTTCTGAGTCCTGTGTGTTGTGTTCTGAGTCCTGTGTGTTCTGAGTCCTGTGTGTGTGTTCTGAGTCCTGTGTGCTGTGTTCTGAGTCCTGTGTTCTGTCCTGTGTTCTGAGTCCTGTGTGTGTGTTCTGAGTCCTGTGTGTTGTGTTCTGAGCCCTGTGTGTTCTGAGTCCTGTGTGGTGTGTTCTGAGTCCTGTGTGTTGTGTTCTGAGTCCTGTGTGTTCTGAGTCCTGTGTGTTCTGAGTCCTGTGTGTTCTGAGTCCTGTTCTGGTGTGTTCTGAGTCCTGTGTGTTCTGAGTCCTGTGTGGTGTGTTCTGAGTCCTGTGTATTCTGAGTCATGTGTGGTGTGTTCTGAGTCCTGTGTGTTCTGAGTCCTGTGTGTTGTGTTCTGAGTCCTGTGTGTTCTGAGTCCTGTGTGTGTGTGTTCTGAGTCCTGTGTGTTGTGTTCTGAGTCCTGTGTGTTCTGAGTCCTGTGTGTTCTGAGTTCTGTGTGTTCTGAGTCCTGTGTGGTGTGTTCTGAGTCCTGTGTGTTCTGAGTCCTGTGTGGTGTGTTCTGAGTCCTGTGTGTTCTGAGTCATGTGTGGTGTGTTCTGAGTCCTGTGTGTTCTGAGTCTGTGTTCTGAGTCCTGTGTGTTCTGAGTCTGTGTGTTCTGAGTCCTGTGTGTTCTGAGTCCCTGTGTGTTCTGAGTCCTGTGTGTTCTGAGTCCTGTCTTCTGAGTCCTGTGTGGTGTGTTCTGAGTCCTGTGTATTCTGAGTCCTGTGTGGTGTGTTCTGAGTCCTGTGTGTTGTTCTGAGTCCTGTGTGTGTGTTCTGAGTCCTGTGTGTTCTGAGTCCTGTGTTCTGAGTCCTGTGTGGTGTGTTCTGAGTCCTGTGTGTTCTGAGTCCTGTGTGTGTGTTTTGAGTCCTGTGTGTGTGTTCTGAGTCCTGTGTGTTCTGAGTCCTGTGTGTTCTGAGTCCTGTTCTGAGTCCTGTGTGGTGTGTTCTGAGTCCTGTGTGTTCTGAGTCCTGTGGTGTGTTCTGAGTCCTGTGTGTTCTGAGTCATGTGTGGTGTGTTCTGAGTCCTGTGTGTTCTGAGTCCTGTGTGATGTGTTCTGAGTGTGTGTTCTGAGTCCTGTGTGTTCTGAGTGTGTTCTGAGTGTGTGTTCTGAGTCATGTGTGTGTGTTCTGAGTCTTGTGTATTCTGAGTCATGTGTGGTGTGTTCTGAGTCCTGTGTGTTCTGAGTCCTGTGTGTTGTGTTCTGAGTCCTGTGTGTTCTGAGTCCTGTGTGTTCTGAGTCCCTGTGTGTTGTGTTCTGACCCTGTGTGTTCTGAGTCCTGTGTGTGTGTTCTGAGTCCTGTGTGTTCTGAGTCCTGTGTTCTGAGTTCTGTGTGTTCTGAGTCCTGTGTGGTGTGTTCTGAGTCCTGTGTGGTGTGTTCTGAGTCCTGTGTGTTCTGAGTCCTGTGTGTTCTGAGTCCTGTGGTGTGTTCTGAGTCATGTGAGTGTGTTCTGAGTCCTGTGTGTGTGTTCTGAGTCCTGTGTGTCTGAGTCCTGTGTGGTGTGTTCTGAGTCCTGTGTGGTGTGTTCTGAGTCCTGTGTGTTCTGAGTCCTGTGTGTGTGTTCTGAGTCCTGTGTGTTCTGAGTGTGTGTTCCTGTGTGTGTGTTCTGAGTCCTGTGTGTTCTGAGTCCTGTGTGGTGTGTTCTGAGTCCTGTGTGTTATGTTCTGAGTCCTGTGTGTTCTGAGTCCTGTGTGTTCTGAGTCCTGTGTGTTCTGAGTCCTGTATGGTGTGTTCTGAGTCCCTGTGTGTGTTCTGAGTCCTGTGTGAGTGTGTTCTGAGTCCTGTGTGTTCTGAGTCCTGTGTGGTGTGTTCTGAGTCCTGTGTGTTCTGAGTCCTGTGTGTTCTGAGTCCTGTGTGTTCTGAGTCCTGTGTGATGTGTTCTGAGTCCTGTGTGACGTGTTCTGAGTCCTGTGTGTTCTGAGTCCTGTCTTCTGAGTCATGTGTGGTGTGTTCTGAGTCTTGTGTATTCTGAGTCATGTGTGGTGTGTTCTGAGTCCTGTGTGTTCTGAGTCCTGTGTGAGTCCTGTGTGTTCTGAGTCCTGTGTGTTCTGAGTCCTGTGTGTTCTGAGTCCTGTGTGTTCTGAGTCCTGTGTGTTCTGAGTCCTGTGTTCTGAGTGTGTTCTGAGTCCTGTGTGTTGTGTTCTGAGTCCTGTGTGTTCTGAGTCCTGTGTGGTGTGTTCTGAGTCCTGTGTGGTGTGTGTTCTGAGTCCTGTGTGTTCTGAGTCCTGTGTGTTCTGAGTCCTGTGTGTTCTGAGTCCTGTGTGTTCTGAGTCCTGTGGTGTGTTCTGAGTCCTGTGTGTGTGTTCTGAGTCCTGTGTGTTGTGTTCTGAGTCCTGTGTGTTCTGAGTCCTGTGTGTTCTGAGTCCTGTGTGTTCTGAGTCCTGTGTGGTGTGTTCTGAGTCCTGTGTGTGTGTTCTGAGTCCTGAGTCCTGTGTGGTGTGTTCTGAGTCCTGTGTGTTCTGAGTCCTGTGTGGTGTGTTCTGAGTCCTGTGTGTGTGTTCTGAGTCCTGTGTGTTCTGAGTCCTGTGTGTTCTGAGTCCTGTGTGTTCTGAGTCCTGTGTTCTGGTGTGTTCTGAGTCCTGTGTGTTCTGAGTCCTGTGTGGTGTGTTCTGAGTCCTGTGTGGTGTGTTCTGAGTCCTGTGTGTTCTGAGTCCTGTGTGTGTGTTCTGAGTCCTGTGTGTTCTGAGTCCTGTGTGTTCTGAGTCCTGTGTTCTGAGTCCTGTGAGTCCTGTGTGTTCTGTGTCCTGTGTGTTCTGAGTCCTGTGTGGTGTGTTCTGAGTCCTGTGTATTCTGAGTCATGTGTGGTGTGTTCTGAGTCCTGTGTGTTCTGAGTCCTGTGTGTGTGTTCTGAGCCCTGTGTGTTCTGAGTCCTGTGTGTGTGTTCTGAGTCCTGTGTGTTCTGAGTCCTGTGTTCTGAGTCCTGTGTGTTCTGAGTCCTGTGTGTTCTGAGTCCTGTGTGTTCTGAGTCCTGTATGGTGTGTTCTGAGTCCTGTGTGTTCTGAGTCCTGTGTGTGTGTTCTGAGTCCTGTGTGTTCTGAGTCCTGTGTGTTCTGAGTCCTGTGTGTGTTCTGAGTGTGTGTTGTGTTCTGAGTCCTGTGTGTTCTGAGTCCTGTGTGTGTGTTCTGAGTCCTGTGTGGTGTGTTCTGAGTCCTGTGTGTTCTGAGTCCTGTGTGTTCTGAGTCCTGTGTGTTGTGTTCTGAGTCCTGTGTGTGGTGTGTGTTCTGAGTCTGTGTGTATTCTGAGTCCTGTGTGGTGTGTTCTGAGTCCTGTGTGTTCTGAGTCCTGTGTGTGTGTTCTGAGTCCTGTGTTCTGTGTGTTCTGAGTCCTGTGTGTTCTGAGTCCTGTGTGTTCTGAGTCCTGTGTGGTGTGTTCTGAGTCCTGTGTGTTCTGAGTCATGTGTGGTGTGTTCTGAGTCCTGTGTGTTCTGAGTGTGTTCTGAGTCCTGTGTGTTCTGAGTCCCTGTGTGTTCTGAGTCCTGTGTGTGTGTTCTGAGTCCTGTGTGTGTGTTCTGAGTCCTGTGTGTTCTGAGTCCTGTGTGTTCTGAGTCCTGTGTGTTCTGAGTCCTGTATGGTGTGTTCTGAGTCCTGTGTGTTCTGAGTCCTGTGTGGTGTGTTCTGAGTCCTGTGTGTTCTGAGTCATGTGTGGTGTGTTCTGAGTCCTGTGTGTTCTGAGTCCTGTGTGATGTGTTCTGAGTCATGTGTGACGTGTTCTGAGTCCTGTGGGTTCTGAGTCCTATCTTCTGAGTCATGTGGTGTGTTCTGAGTCTTGTGTATTCTGAGTCCTGTGTGTGTGTTCTGAGTCCTGTGTGTTCTGAGTCCTGTGTGTGTGTTCTGAGTCCTGTGTGTTCTGTGTGTTCTGAGTCCTGTGTGTGTGTTCTGAGTCCTGTGTGTTCTGAGTCCTGTGTGTGTGTTCTGAGTCCTGTGTGGTGTGTTCTGAGTCCTGTGTTCTGTCCTGTGTGTTCTGAGTCCTGTGTGTGTGTTCTGAGTCCTGTGTGGTGTGTTCTGAGTCCTGTGTGTTCTGAGTCCTGTGTGTTCTGAGTCCTGTGTGGTGTGTTCTGAGTCCTGTGTGTGTTCTGAGTCCTGTGTGTTCTGAGTCCTGTGTGTTCTGAGTCCTGTGTGGTGTGTTCTGAGTCCTGTGTGTTCTGAGTCCTGTGTGGTGTGTTCTGAGTCCTGTGTGTTATGTTCTGAGTCCTGTGTGTTCTGAGTCATGTGTGTTGTGTTCTGAGCCCTGTGTGTTCTGAGTCCTGTGTGTGTGTTCTGAGTCCTGTGTGTTGTGTTCTGAGTCCTGTGTGTTCTGAGTCCTGTGTGTTGTGTTCTGAGTCCTGTGTGTTCTGAGTCCTGTGTGTTCTGAGTCCTGTGTGGTGTGTTCTGAGTCCTGTGTGTTCTGAGTCCTGTGTGGTGTGTTCTGAGTCCTGTGTGTTCTGAGTCCTGTGTGATGTGTTCTGAGTCCTGTGTGACGTGTTCTGAGTCCTGTGTGTTCTGAGTCCTGTCTTCTGAGTCATGTGTGGTGTGTTCTGAGTCTTGTGTATTCTGAGTCATGTGTGGTGTGTTCTGAGTCCTGTGTGTTCTGAGTCCTGTGTGTTGTGTTCTGAGTCCTGTGTGTGTGTTCTGAGTCCTGTGTGTTCTGAGTTCTGTGTGTGTCCCTGTGTGTTCTGTGAGTCGTGTGTGTTCTGAGTCCTGTGTTCTGAGTCCTGTGTGTTGTGTTCTGAGTCCTGTGTGTTCTGAGTCCTGTGTGTGTGTGTGTTTCTGAGTCCTGTGTGTTCTGAGTCCTGTGTGTGTGTTCTGAGTCCTGTGTGTTCTGAGTCCTGTGTGTTCTGAGTCCTGTGTGTGTGTTCTGAGTCCTGTGTGTTGTGTTCTGAGTCCTGTGTGTTGTGTGTGTTCTGAGTCCTGTGTGGTGTGTTCTGAGTCCTGTGTGTTCTGAGTCCTGTGTGGTGTGTTCTGAGTCCTGTGTGTTGTGTTCTGAGTCCCTCGTGTTCTGAGTGTGTGTTGTGTTCTGAGCCCTGTGTGTTCTGAGTCCTGTGTGGTGTGTTCTGAGTCCTGTGTGTGTGTTCTGAGTCCTGTGTGTTCTGAGTCCTGTGTGTTCTGAGTCCTGTGTGTTCTGAGTCCTGTATGGTGTGTTCTGAGTCCTGTGTGTTCTGAGTCCTGTGTGGTGTGTTCTGAGTCCTGTGTGTGTTCTGAGTCCTGAGTCCTGTGTGGTGTGTTCTGAGTCCTGTGTGTTCTGAGTCCTGTGTGTGTGTTCTGAGTCCTGTGTGTGTGTTCTGAGTCCTGTGTGTTCTGAGTGTTCTGAGTCATGTGTGTGTGTTCTGAGTCCTGTGTGTTCTGAGTCCTGTGTGTGTCCCTGTGTGTTCTGTGTGTTCTGAGTCCTGTGTGAGTCCTGTGTGTTCTGAGTCCTGTGTGTTCTGAGTCCTGTGTGTTGTGTTCTGAGTCCCTGTGTGTTCTGAGTCCTGTGTGTGTGTTCTGAGTCCTGTGTGGTGTGTTCTGAGTCCTGTGTGTGTTCTGAGTCCTGTGTGTTCTGAGTCCTGTGTGGTGTGTTCTGAGTCCTGTGTGGTGTGTTCTGAGTCCTGTGTGTGTGTTCTGAGTCCTGTGTGGTGTGTTCTGAGTCCTGTGTGTTCTGAGTCCTGTGTGTTCTGAGTCCTGTGTGTTCTGAGTCCTGAGTCCATGTGTGTGTTCTGAGTCCTGTGTGTTCTGAGTCCTGTGTGTGTCTGAGTTCTGTGTGTTCTGAGTCCCTGAGTGTGTTCTGAGTCCTGTGTGGTGTGTTCTGAGTCCTGTGTGTTCTGAGTCTGTGTGGTGTGTTCTGAGTCCTGTGTGTTCTGAGTCCTGTGTGTTCTGAGTCCTGTGTGTTCTGAGTCCTGTGTGTTGTGTTCTGAGCCCTGTGTGTTCTGAGTGTGGTGTGTTCTGAGTCCTGTGTGTGTTCTGAGTCCCTGTGTGTGTGTTCTGAGTCCTGTGTGTTCTGAGTCCTGTGTGTTCTGAGTCCTGTGTGTTCTGAGTCCTGTGTGTTCTGAGTCCTGTGTGGTGTGTTCTGAGTCCTGTGTGTTCTGAGTCCTGTGTGGTGTGTTCTGAGTCCTGTGTGTTCTGAGTCCTGTGTGTGTGTTCTGAGTCCTGTGTCTGAGTCCTGTGTGTTCTGAGTCCTGTGTGTTCTGAGTCCTGTGTGTGTGTTCTGAGTCCTGTGTGGTGTTCTGAGTCTGAGTCCTTCTGAGTCATGTGTGTGTGTTCTGAGTCCTGTGTATTCTGAGTCATGTGTGGTGTGTTCTGAGTCCTGTGTGTTCTGAGTCCTGTGTGTGTGTTCTGAGTCCTGTGTGTTCTGAGTCCTGTGTTCTGAGTCCTGTGGTGTGTTCTGAGTCCTGTGTGTTCTGAGTCCTGTGTGGTGTGTTCTGAGTCCTGTGTGTTCTGAGTCATGTGTGTGTGTTCTGAGTCCTGTGTGTTCTGAGTCCTGTGTGTGTGTTCTGAGTCCTGTGTGTGTGTTCTGAGTCCTGTGGTGTGTTCTGAGTCCTGTGTGTTGTGTTCTGAGTCCTGTGTGTTCTGAGTCCTGTGTGTTCTGAGTCCTGTGTGTTCTGAGTCCTGTATGGTGTGTTCTGAGTCCTGTGTGTTCTGAGTCCTGTGTGGTGTGTTCTGAGTCCTGTGTGTTCTGAGTGTTCTGAGTCCTGTGTGTGTTCTGAGTCCTGTGTGTTCTGAGTCCTGTGTGTTCTGAGTCCTGTGTGTTCTGAGTCCTGTGTGTTCTGAGTCCTGTGTTCTGAGTCCTGTGTGTTCTGAGTCCTGTGTTCTGTCCTGTGTGTTGTGTTCTGAGTCCTGTGTGTTCTGAGTCCTGTGTGTGTGTTCTGAGTCCTGTGTGGTGTGTTCTGAGTCCTGTGTGTTCTGAGTCTGTGTGTTCTGAGTCCTGTGTGTGTTCTGAGTCCTGTGTGTGAGTCCTGTGTGGTGTGTTCTGAGTCCTGTGTGTTCTGAGTCCTGTGTGTTCTGAGTCCTGTGTGTTCTGAGTCCTGTGTGTTCTGAGTCCTGTGTGTTCTGAGTCCTGTGTGTTCTGAGTCCTGTGTTCTGAGTCCTGTGTGGTCTGAGTCCTGTGTGTTCTGAGTCCTGTGTGTGTGTTCTGAGTCCTGTGTGGTGTGTTCTGAGTCCTGTGTGTTCTGAGTCCTGTGTGGTGTGTTCTGAGTCCTGTGTTCTGAGTCCTGTGTGTTCTGAGTCCTGTGTGTGTGTTCTGAGTCCTGTGTGTTCTGAGTCCTGTGTGGTGTGTTCTGAGTCCTGTGTGTTGTGTTCTGAGTCCTGTGTGTTCTGAGTCCTGTGTGTTCTGAGTCCTGTGTGTTCTGAGTCCTGTGTGTTCTGAGTCCTGTGTGTTCTGAGTCCTGTGTGGTGTGTTCTGAGTTCTGAGTCCTGTGTGGTGTGTTCTGAGTCCTGTGTGTTCTGAGTCCTGTGTGATGTGTTCTGAGTCCTGTGTGTTCTGAGTCCTGTGTGTTCTGAGTCCTGTGATGTGTTCTGAGTCCTGTGTGAGTCCTGTGTGTGTTCTGAGTCCTGTGTGTTCTGAGTGTGTTCTGAGTCCTGTGTGGTGTGTTCTGAGTCTGTGTGTTCTGAGTCCTGTGTGGTGTGTTCTGAGTCCTGTGTGTTCTGAGTCCTGTGTGTGTTCTGAGTCCTGTGTGTTCTGAGTCCTGTGTTCTGAGTCCTGTTCTGAGTCCTGTGTGTTCTGAGTCCTGTGTGTTCTGAGTCCTGTGTGGTGTGTTCTGAGTCCTGTGTATTCTGAGTCCTGTGTGTTATGTTCTGAGTCCTGTGTGTTCTGAGTCCTGTGTGTGTTCTGAGTCCTGTGTGTTCTGAGTCCTGTGTGGTGTGTTCTGAGTCCTGTGTGTTCTGAGTCCTGTGTGTTCTGAGTCCTGTGTGTTCTGAGTCCTGTGTGTTCTGAGTCCTGTATGGTGTGTTCTGAGTCTGTGTGTTCTGAGTCCTGTGTGGTGTGTTCTGAGTCCTGTGTGTTCTGAGTCATGTGTGGTGTGTTCTGAGTCCTGTGTGTTCTGAGTCCTGTGTGATGTGTTCTGAGTCCTGTGTGTGTTCTGAGTCCTGTGTGTTCTGAGTCTTCTGAGTCATGTGTGGTGTGTTCTGAGTCTTGTGTATTCTGAGTCCTGTGTGTGTGTTCTGAGTCCTGTGTGTTCTGAGTCCTGTGTGTTGTGTTCTGAGTCCTGTGTGTTCTGAGTCCTGTGTGTTCTGAGTCCTGTGTGTTGTGTTCTGAGTCCTGTGTGTTCTGAGTCCTGTGTGGTGTGTTCTGAGTCCTGTGTGTGTGTTCTGAGTCCTGTGTGGTGTGTTCTGAGTCCTGTGTGTTCTGAGTCCTGAGTGGTGTGTTCTGAGTCCTGTGTGTGTGTTCTGAGTCCTGTGTGTTCTGAGTCCTGTGTGTTCTGAGTCCTGTGTGTTCTGAGTCCTGTGTTCTGAGTCCTGTGTGTGTGTTCTGAGTCCTGTGTGTTCTGTGTGTTCTGAGTCCTGTGTGTTCTGAGTCCTGTGTGGTGTGTTCTGAGTCCTGTGTGTGTTCTGAGTCTGTGTGTTCTGAGTCCTGTGTGTGTGTTCTGAGTCCTGTGTGTTCTGAGTCCTGTGTCCTGTGTGTTCTGAGTCCTGTGTGTGTTCTGAGTCCTGTGTGTTCTGAGTCCTGTGTGTTCTGAGTCCTGTGTGTTCTGAGTCCTGTGTGGTGTGTTCTGAGTCCTGTGTGTTCTGAGTCCTGTGTGTGTGTTCTGAGTCCTGTGTGTGTGTTCTGAGTCCTGTGTGTTCTGAGTCCTGTGTGTGTTCTGAGTCCTGTGTGTTCTGAGTCCTGTGTGGTGTGTTCTGAGTCCTGTGTGTTCTGAGTCCTGTGTGTGTGTTCTGAGTCCTGTGTGTGTTCTGAGTCCTGTGTGTTCTGAGTCCTGTGTTCTGAGTCCTGTGTGGTGTGTTCTGAGTCCTGTGTATTCTGAGTCATGTGTGGTGTGTTCTGAGTCCTGTGTGTTCTGAGTCCTGTGTGTGTGTTCTGAGTCCTGTGTGTTGTGTTCTGAGTCCTGTGTGTTCTGAGTCCTGTGTGTGTCCCTGTGTGTTCTGAGTCCTGTGTGTTCTGAGTCCTGTGTGTTCTGAGTCCTGTGTGTTGTGTTCTGAGTCCTGTGTGTTCTGAGTCCTGTGTGGTGTGTTCTGAGTCCTGTGTGTGTGTTCTGAGTCCTGTGTGTGTGTTCTGAGTCCTGTGTGTTCTGAGTCCTGTGTGTGTGTTCTGAGTCCTGTGTGTGTGTTCTGAGTCCTGTGTGTGTGTTCTGAGTCCTGTGTGTTGTGTTCTGAGTCTGTGTGTTCTGAGTCCTGTGTGTGTGTTCTGAGTCCTGTGTGTTCTGAGTCCTGTGTGGTGTGTTCTGAGTCCTGTGTGTGTGTTCTGAGTCCTGTGTGTTCTGAGTCCTGTGTGGTGTGTTCTGAGTCCTGTGTGTTCTGAGTCCTGTGTGGTGTGTTCTGAGTCCTGTGTGTTATGTTCTGAGTCCTGTGTGTTCTGAGTCCTGTGTGTTCTGAGTCCTGTGTGTTCTGAGTCCTGGTGTGTTCTGAGTCCTGTGTGTTCTGAGTCCTGTGTGGTGTGTTCTGAGTCCTGTGTGTGTGTTCTGAGTCTGTGTGTTCTGAGTCCTGTGTGGTGTGTTCTGAGTCCTGTGTGTTCTGAGTCCTGTGTGTGTGTTCTGAGTCCTGTGTGGTGTGTTCTGAGTCCTGTGTGTTCTGAGTCCTGTGTGTGTGTTCTGAGTGTGTGGTGTGTTCTGAGTCCTGTGTGTGTGTTCTGAGTCCTGTGTGTGTGTTCTGAGTCCTGTGTGTTCTGAGTCCTGTGTGGTGTGTTCTGAGTCCTGTGTGTTCTGAGTCCTGTGTGTTCTGAGTCCTGTGTGGTGTGTTCTGAGCCCTGTGTGTTCTGAGTCCTGTGTGTTCTGAGTCCTGTGTGTTATGTTCTGAGTCCTGTGTGTTCTGAGTCCTGTGTGTTCTGAGTCCTGTGTGTTCTGAGTCCTGTATGGTGTGTTCTGAGTCCTGTGTGTTCTGAGTCCTGTGTGGTGTGTTCTGAGTCCTGTGTGTTCTGAGTCATGTGTGGTGTGTTCTGAGTCCTGTGTGTTCTGAGTCCTGTGTGATGTGTTCTGAGTCATGTGTGTTCTGAGTCCTGTGTGTTCTGAGTCCTGTGTGATGTGTTCTGAGTCATGTGTGACGTGTTCTGAGTCCTGTGGGTTCTGAGTCATGTGTGGTGTGTTCTGAGTCCTGTGTGTTCTGTGTGTTCTGAGTCCTGTGTGTTCTGAGTCCTGTGTTCTGAGTCCTGTGTGTTCTGAGTCCTGTGTGTTCTGAGTCCTGTGTGGTGTGTTCTGAGTCCTGTGTGTTCTGAGTCCTGTGTGGTGTGTTCTGAGTCCTGTGTGTTCTGAGTCCTGTGTGTTGTGTTCTGAGTCTGTGTGTTCTGAGTCCTGTGTGTTCTGTGGTGTGTTCTGAGTCCTGTGTGTTGTGTTCTGAGTCCTGTGTGTTCTGAGTCCTGTGTGTTCTGAGTCCTGTGTGTTCTGAGTCCTGTATGGTGTGTTCTGAGTCCTGTGTGTTCTGAGTCCTGTGTGGTGTGTTCTGAGTCCTGTGTGTTCTGAGTCATGTGTGGTGTGTTCTGAGTCCTGTGTGTTCTGAGTCCTGTGTGATGTGTTCTGAGTCCTGTGTGTGTTCTGAGTCCTGTGTGTTCTGAGTCCTGAGTCTTCTGAGTCATGTGTGGTGTGTTCTGAGTCCTGTGTGTTCTGAGTCCTGTGTGGTGTGTTCTGAGTCCTGTGTGTTCTGAGTCCTGTGTGTTGTGTTCTGAGTGTGTGTTCTGAGTGTGTTCTGAGTCCTGTGTGTTGTGTTCTGAGTCCTGTGTGTTCTGAGTCCTGTGTCCTGTGTTCTGAGTCCTGTGTGTTCTGAGTCCTGTGTGTTCTGAGTCCTGTGTGTTCTGAGTCCTGTGTGTTCTGAGTCCTGTGTGTGTGTTCTGAGTCCTGTGTGTCCTGTGTGTTCTGAGTCCTGTGTGTTCTGAGTCCTGTGTGTTCTGAGTCCTGTGTGTTGTGTTCTGAGTCCTGTGTGTCCTGTGTGTTCTGAGTCCTGTGTGTTCTGAGTCCTGAGTGGTGTGTTCTGAGTCCTGTGTGTTCTGAGTCCTGTGTTCTGAGTCCTGTGTGTTCTGAGTCCTGTGTGTGTGTTCTGAGTCCTGTGTGTTCTGAGTCCTGTGTGTGTGTTCTGAGCCCTGTGTGTTCTGAGTCCTGTGTGGTGTGTTCTGAGTCCTGTGTGTTGTGTTCTGAGTCCTGTGTGTTCTGAGTCCTGTGTGTTCTGAGTCCTGTGTGTTCTGAGTCCTGTGTGTTCTGAGTCCTGTGTGTTCTGAGTCCTGTGTGTGTGTTCTGAGTCCTGTGTGTGTGTTCTGAGTCCTGTGTGTTCTGAGTCCTGTGTGTGTGTTCTGAGTCCTGTGTGTTCTGAGTCATGTGTGGTGTGTTCTGAGTCCTGTGTGTTCTGAGTCCTGTGTGATGTGTTCTGAGTCCTGTGTGTTGTGTTCTGAGTCCTGTGTGTTCTTTGTGTTCTGAGTCCTGTGTGGTGTGTTCTGAGTCTTGTGTATTCTGAGTCATGTGTGGTGTGTTCTGAGTCCTGTGTGTTCTGAGTCCTGTGTGTGTGTTCTGAGTCCTGTGTGTTGTGTTCTGAGTCCTGTGTGTTCTGAGTCCCTGTGTGTTCTGAGTCCTGTGTGTTCTGAGTCCTGTGTTCTGAGTCCTGTGTGTGTGTCCTGTGTGTTCTGAGTCCTGTGTGTGTGTTCTGAGTCCTGTGTGTGTGTTCTGAGTCCTGTGTGGTGTGTTCTGAGTCCTGTGTGTTCTGAGTCCTGTGTGTTCTGAGTCCTGTGTTCTGGTGTGTTCTGAGTCCTGTGTGGTGTGTTCTGAGTCCTGTGTGTGTGTTCTGAGTCCTTTGTGTTCTGAGTCCTGTGTGTTGTGTTCTGAGTCCTGTGTGTTCTGAGTCCTGTGTGTGTGTTCTGAGTCCTGTGTGTTCTGAGTCCTGTGTGTTCTGAGTCCTGTGTGTTGTGTTCTGAGTCCTGTGTGTTCTGAGTCCTGTGTGGTGTGTTTTGAGTCCTGTGTGTTATGTTCTGAGTCCTGTGTGTTCTGAGTCCTGTGTGTTCTGAGTCCTGTGTGTTCTGAGTCCTGTATGGTGTGTTCTGAGTCCTGTGTGTTCTGAGTCCTGTGTGTTCTGAGTCCTGTGTGGTGTGTTCTGAGTCCTGTGTGTTCTGAGTCCTGTGTGGTGTGTTCTGAGTCCTGTGTGTTCTGAGTCCTGTGTGATGTGTTCTGAGTCCTGTGTGTTCTGAGTCCTGTGTGTTCTGAGTGTGTTCTGAGTCATGTGTGGTGTGTTCTGAGTCCTGTGTGTTCTGAGTCCTGTGTGTGTTCTGAGTCCTGTGTGTTCTGAGTCCTGTGTGTTCTGAGTCCTGTGTTCTGAGTCCTGTGTGTTCTGAGTCCTGTGTGTTCTGAGTCCTGTGTGTGTGTTCTGAGTCCTGTGTGTTCTGAGTCCTGTGTGGTGTGTTCTGAGTCCTGTGTGTGTGTTCTGTGTGAGTCCTGTGTGTTCTGAGTTCTGTGTGTTCTGAGTCCTGTGTGGTGTGTTTTGAGTCCTGTGTGGTGTGTTTCTGAGTCCTGTGTGTTCTGTTCTGAGTCCTGTGTGTGTGTTCTGAGTCCTGTGTGTTCTGAGTGTGTTCTGAGTCCTGTGTGTTCTGAGTCCTGTGTGGTGTGTTCTGAGTCCTGTGTGTTCTGAGTCCTGTGTGGTGTGTTCTGAGTCCTGTGTGTTCTGAGTCCTGTATGGTGTGTTCTGAGTCCTGTGTGTTCTGAGTCCTGTGTGGTGTGTTCTGAGTCCTGTGTGTTGTGTTCTGAGCCCTGTGTGTTCTGAGTCCTGTGTGTTCTGAGTCCTGTGTGTTGTGTTCTGAGTCCTGTGTGTTCTGAGTCCTGTGTGCTGTTCTGAGTCCTGTGTTCTGTTCTGAGTCCTGTGTGTGTGTGTTCTGAGTCCTGTGTGTTCTGAGTCCTGTGTGTTCTGAGTCCTGTGTGTTGTGTTCTGAGTCCTGTGTGTTCTGAGTCCTGTGTGGTGTGTTCTGAGTCCTGTGTGTTCTGAGTCCTGTGTGGTGTGTTCTGAGTCCTGTGTTCTGAGTCCTGTGTGGTGTGTTCTGAGTCCTGTGTGTTCTGAGTCCTGTGGTGTGTTCTGAGTCCTGTGTGTGTTCTGAGTCCTGTGTGTTCTGTCCTTTGTGTTCTGAGTCCTGTGTGTGTGTTCTGAGTCCTGTGTGTTCTGAGTCTGTGTGGTGTGTTCTGAGTCCTGTGTGTTCTGAGTCCTGTGTGGTGTGTTCTGAGTCCTGTGTGTTCTGAGTTGTGTTCTGAGTCCTGTGTGTTCTGAGTCCTGTGTGTTCTGAGTCCTGTGTGTTGTGTTCTGAGCCATGTGTGTTCTGAGTCCTGTGTGTTGTGTTCTGAGTCCTGTGTGTTCTGAGTCCTGTGTGTGTGTTCTGAGTCCTGTGTGTTCTGAGTCCTGTGTGAGTCCTGTGTGTGTGTTCTGAGTCCTGTGTGTTCTGAGTCCTGTGTGGTGTGTTCTGAGTCCTGTGTGTTCTGAGTTCTGTGCCCTGTGTGTTCTGAGTCCTGTGTGTTCTGAGTCCTGTGTGTTGTGTTCTGAGTCCTGTGTTCTGAGTCCTGTGTGTTGTGTTCTGAGTCCTGTGTGTTCTGAGTCCTGTGTGGTGTGTTCTGAGTCCTGTGTGTTATGTTCTGAGTCCTGTGTGTTCTGAGTCCTGTGTGTTCTGAGTGTGTTCTGAGTCCTGTATGGTGTGTTCTGAGTCCTGTGTGTTCTGAGTCCTGTGTGGTGTGTTCTGAGTCCTGTGTGTGTTCTGAGTCCTGTGTGTTCTGAGTCCTGTGTTCTGAGTCCTGTGTGTTCTGAGTCCTGTGTTCTGAGTCATGTGTGGTGTGTTCTGAGTCCTGTGTGTTCTGAGTCCTGTGTGATGTGTTCTGAGTCCTGTGTGTGTTCTGAGTCCTGTGTGTTCTGAGTCCTGTGTGTTCTGAGTCCTGTGTGGTGTGTTCTGAGTCCTGTGTGTTCTGAGTCCTGTGTGGTGTGTTCTGAGTCCTGTGTGTTCTGAGTCCTGTGTGTGTGTTCTGAGTCCTGTTGTGTTCTGAGTCCTGTGTGTTCTGAGTCCTGTGTGTCTGAGTCCTGTGTGTTCTGAGTCCTGTGTGTTCTGAGTCCTGTGTGTTCTGAGTCCTGTGTTCTGAGTCCTGTGTGTTCTGAGTCCTGTGTGTTGTGTTCTGAGTCCTGTGTGTTCCTGTGTGTTCTGAGTCCTGTGTGTGTGTTCTGAGTCCTGTGTGGTGTGTTCTGAGTCCCTGAGTCCTGTGTGTTCTGAGTCCTGTATGTGTGTTCTGAGTCCTGTGTGTCCTGTGTTCTGAGTCCTGTGTGTGTGTTCTGAGTCCTTTGTGTTCTGAGTCCTGTGTGTTCTGTGTGTTCTGAGTCCTGTGTGTTCTGAGTCCTGTGTGGTGTGTTCTGAGTCCTGTGTGTTGTGTTCTGAGCCCTGTGTTCTGAGTCCTGTGTGTGTGTTCTGAGTCCTGTGTGTTCTGAGTCCTGTGTGGTGTGTTCTGAGTCCTGTGTGTGTTCTGAGTCCTGTGTGTTCTGAGTCCTGTGTGTTCTGAGTCCTGTGTGTTCTGAGTCCTGTGTGGTGTGTGAGTCTGAGTCCTGTGTGTGTGTTCTGAGTCCTGTGTGTTCTGAGTCCTGTGTGTTCTGAGTCCTGTGTGTTCTGAGTCCTGTGTTCTGAGTCCTGTGTGTTCTGAGTCCTGTGTGTTCTGAGTCCTGTGTGTGTGTTCTGAGTCCTGTGTGTTCTGAGTCCTGTGTGGTGTGTTCTGAGTCCTGTGTGGTGTGTTCTGAGTCCTGTGTGGTGTGTTCTGAGTTCTGTGTGTTCTGAGTCCTGTGTGTGTTCTGAGTCCTGTGTGTGTGTTCTGAGTCCTGTGTGGTGTGTTCTGAGTCCTGTGTGTGTTCTGAGTCCTGTGTGTTCTGAGTCCTGTGTGTTCTGAGTCCTGTGTGTTCTGAGTCCTGTGTGTTCTGAGTCCTGTGTGTGTGTTCTGAGTCCTGTGTGTGTGTTCTGAGTCCTGTCCTGTGTGTTCTGAGTCCTGTGTGTTCTGAGTCCTGTATGGTGTGTTCTGAGTCCTGTGTGTTCTGAGTCCTGTGTGGTGTGTTCTGAGTCCTGTGTGTTGTGTTCTGAGTCCTGTGTGTTCTGAGTCATGTGTGTTCTGAGTCCTGTGTGTTGTGTTCTGAGCCATGTGTGTTCTGAGTCCTGTGTGCTGTGTTCTGAGTCCTGTGTGAGTCCTGTGTTCTGAGTCCTGTGTGTTGTGAGTCCTGTGTGTTCTGAGTCCTGTGTGTTGTGTTCTGAGTCCTGTGTGTTCTGAGTCCTGTGTGTGTTCTGAGTCCTGTGTGTTCTGAGTCCTGTATGGTGTGTTCTGAGTCCTGTGTGTTCTGAGTCATGTGTGGTGTGTTCTGAGTCTTGTGTATTCTGAGTCATGTGTGGTGTGTTCTGAGTCCTGTGTGTTGTGTTCTGAGTCCTGTGTGTTCTGAGTCCTGTGTGTTCTGAGTCCTTTGTGTTCTGAGTCCTGTGTGTGTGTTCTGAGTCCTTTGTGTTCTGAGTCCTGTGTGGTGTGTTCTGAGTCCTGTGTGTTCTGAGTCCTGTGTGTGTGTTCTGAGTCCTGTGTGTTGTGTTCTGAGTCCTGTGTGTTCTGAGTCATGTGTGTTCTGAGTCCTGTGTGTTGTGTTCTGAGCCATGTGTGTTCCTGTGTGTGTGTTCTGAGTCCTGTCCTGTGTTCTGAGTCCCTGAGTCCTGTGTTCTGAGTCCTGTGTGTGTGTTCTGAGTCCTGTGTGTTCTGAGTCCTGTGTGTGTGTTCTGAGTCCTGTGTGTTGTGTTCTGAGCCCTGTGTGTTCTGAGTCCTGTGTGTTCTGAGTGTGTTCTGAGTCCTGTTGTGTTCTGTGTTCTGAGTCCTGAGTGTGTTCTGAGTCCTGAGTCCTGTGTGTTCTGAGTCCTGTGTGTGTGTTCTGAGTCCTGTGTGGTGTGTTCTGAGTCCTGTGTGGTGTTCTGAGTCCTGTGTGTTCTGAGTCCTGTGTGGTGTGTTCTGAGTCCTGTGTGTTCTGTCCTGTGTGTTCTGAGTCCTGTGTGTGTGTCCTGAGTCCTGTGTGTTCTGAGTGTGTGTCCTGTGTGTTCTGAGTCCTGAGTGTGTCTGAGTCCTGTGTGTTCTGAGTCCTGTGTGTTCTGAGTCCTGTGTGGTGTGTTCTGAGTCCTGTGTGTTCTGAGTCCTGTGTGGTGTGTTCTGAGTCCTGTGTGTGTGTTCTGAGTCCTGTGTGTTCTGAGTCCTGTGTGTTCTGAGTCCTGTGTGTTGTGTTCTGTTCTGAGCCTGTGTGTTCTGAGTCCTGTGTGCTGTGTTCTGAGTCCTGTGTGTGTGTTCTGAGTCCTGTGTGTTGTGTTCTGAGTCCTGTGTGTTCTGAGTCCTGTGTGTGTGTTCTGAGTCCTGTGTGTTCTGAGTCCTGTGTGTGTGTTCTGAGTCCTGTGTGTTCTGAGTCCTGTGTGTGTGTTCTGAGTCCTGTGTGTTCTGAGTCCATGTGTGGTGTGTTCTGAGTCCTGTGTGTTCTGAGTCCTGTGTGGTGTGTTCTGAGTCCTGTGTGTGTGTTCTGAGTCCTGTGTGTTCTGAGTCCTGTGTGTTCTGAGTCCTGTGTGTTCTGAGTCCTGTGTGTTGTGTTCTGAGTCCTGTGTGTTCTGAGTCCTGTGTGGTGTGTTCTGAGTCCTGTGTGTTCTGAGTCCTGTGTGGTGTGTTCTGAGTCCTGTGTGTGTTCTCTGTGTTCTGAGTCCTGTGTGTTCTGAGTCCTGTGTGTGTGTTCTGAGTCCTGTGTGTTCTGAGTCATGTGTGTGTGTTCTGAGTCCTGTGTGTTGTGTTCTGAGTCCTGTGTGTTCTGAGTCCTGTATGGTGTGTTCTGAGTCCTGTGTGTTCTGAGTCCTGTGTGGTGTGTTCTGAGTCCTGTGTGTGTGTTCTGAGTCCTGTGTGTTCGTGTTCTGTGTGTGTTCTGAGTCCTGTGTGTGTGTTCTGAGTCCTGTGTGTTCTGAGTCCTGTGTGTTCTGAGTCCTGTGTGTGTGTTCTGAGTCCTGTGTGTTGTGTTCTGAGTCCTGTGTGTTCTGAGTCCTGTGTGTGTGTTCTGAGTCCTGTGTGTTCTGAGTCCTGTCCTGTGTGTTCTGAGTCCTGTGTGTTCTGAGTCCTGTGTGGTGTGTTCTGAGTCCTGTGTGTGGTGTGTTCTGAGTCTTGTGTGTTCTGAGTCTGTGTGGTGTGTTCTGAGTCCTGTGTGTGTTCTGAGTCCTGTGTGTTCTGAGTCCTGTGTGTTCTGAGTTGTGTTCTGAGTCCTGTGTGTTCTGAGTCCTGTGTGTTCTGAGTCCTGTATGGTGTGTTCTGAGTCCTGTGTGTTCTGAGTCCTGTGTGTTCTGAGTCCTGTGTGTTCTGAGTCCTGTGTGTGTGTTCTGAGTCCTGTGTGTTCTGAGTCCTGTGTGTTCTGAGTCCTGTGTGTGTGTTCTGAGTCCTGTGTGTTCTGAGTCCTGTGTGCTGTGTTCTGAGTCCTGTGTGTGTGTTCTGAGTCCTGTGTGTTCTGAGTCCTGTGTGTTCTGAGTCCTGTGTGTTGTGTTCTGAGCCCTGTGTGTTCTGAGTCCTGTGTGTGTGTTCTGAGTCCTGTGTGTGTGTTCTGAGTCCTGTGTGTTCTGAGTCCTGTGTTCTGAGTCCTGTGTGTTCTGAGTCCTGTGTGTGTGTTCTGAGTCCTGTGTGTGTGTTCTGAGTGTGTGTTCTGAGTCATGTGTGTGTGTGAGTCCTGTGTGTTCTGAGTCCTGTGTGTTCTGAGTCCTGTGTGGTGTGTTCTGAGTCCTGTGTGTTCTGAGTCCTGTGTGTTCTGAGTCCTGTGTGTTCTGAGTCCTGTGTGTTCTGAGTCCTGTGGTGTGTTCTGAGTCCTGTGTGTTCTGAGTCCTGTGTGTGTGTTCTGAGTCCTGTGTGTGTGTTCTGAGTCCTGTGTGTGTTCTGAGTCCTGTGTGTTCTGAGTCCTGTGTGTTCTGAGTCCTGTGTGTTCTGAGTCCTGTGTGGTGTGTTCTGAGTCCTGTGTGTTCTGAGTCCTGTGTGTTCTGAGTCCTGTGTGGTGTGTTCTGAGTCCTGTGTGTTCTGAGTCCTGTGTGGTGTGTTCTGAGTCCTGTGTGTTCTGAGTCCTGTGTGTGTGTGTTCTGAGTCCTGTGTGTGTGTTCTGAGTCCTGTGTGTTCTGAGTCCTGTGTGTGAGTCCTGTTCTGAGTCCTGTGTGTTCTGAGTCCTGTGTTCTGAGTCCTGTGTGTTCTGAGTCCTGTGTTCTGAGTCCTGTGTGTTGTGTTCTGAGTCCTGTGTTCTGAGTGTGTTCTGAGTCCTGTGTGTGTTCTGAGTCTGTGTGTTCTGAGTCCTGTGTGGTGTGTTCTGAGTCCTGTGTGTTCTGAGTCCTGTGTGGTGTGTTTTGAGTCCTGTGTGGTGTGTTCTGAGTCCTGTGTGTTCTGAGTCCTGTGTGTTCTGAGTCCTGTGTGTTCTGAGTCCTGTATGGTGTGTTCTGAGTCATGTGTGTTGTGTTCTGAGTCCTGTGTGTTGTGTTCTGAGTCCTTTGTGTTCTGAGTCCTGTGTGGTGTGTTCTGAGTCTTGTGTATTCTGAGTCATGTGTGGTGTGTTCTGAGTCCTGTGTGTTCTGAGTCCTGTGTGTTCTGAGTCCTTTGTGTTCTGAGTCCTGTGTGTTGTGTTCTGAGTCCTTTGTGTTCTGAGTCCTGTATGGTGTGTTCTGAGTCCTGTGTGTTCTGAGTCCTGTGTGTTGTGTTCTGAGCCCTGTGTGTTCTGAGTCCTGTGTGGTGTGTTCTGAGTCATGTGTGTTGTGTTCTGAGTCCTGTGTGTTGTGTTCTGAGTCCTGTGTGTTCTGAGTCCTGTGTGTTCTGAGTCCTGTGTGTGTTTTTGAGTCCTGTGTGTGTTCTGAGTCCTGTGTGTTCTGAGTCCTGTGTGTTCTGAGTCCTGTGTGGTGTGTTCTGAGTCCTGTGTGTTCTGAGTCCTGTGTGATGTGTTCTGAGTCCTGTGTGTGTTCTGAGTCCTGTGTGTTCTGAGTCCTGTGTGTTCTGAGTCCTGTGTGTTGTGTTCTGAGCCATGTGTGTTCTGAGTCCTGTGTGCTGTGTTCTGAGTCCTGTGTGTTGTGTTCTGAGTCCTGTGTGTTCTGAGTCCTGTGTGTTCTGAGTCCTGTGTGTTCTGAGTCCTGTATGGTGTGTTCTGAGTCCTGTGTTCTGAGTCCTGTGTGTGTGTTCTGAGTCCTGTGTGGTGTGTTTTGAGTCCTGTTCTGAGTCCTGTGTGTTCTGAGTCCTGTGTGTTCTGAGTCCTGTGTGTTCTGAGTCCTGTGTGGTGTGTTCTGAGTCCTGTGTGTTCTGAGTCCTGTGTGTTCTGAGTCCTGTGTGTTCTGAGTCCTGTGTGTTCTGAGTCCTGTGTGTGTGTTCTGAGTCCTGTGTGTTCTGAGTCCTGTGTGGTGTGTTCTGAGTCCTGTGTGTTCTGAGTCATGTGTGGTGTGTTCTGAGTCCTGTGTGTTCTGAGTCCTGTGTGGTGTGTTCTGAGTCCTGTTCTGAGTCCTGTGTGTTCTGAGTCCTGTGTGTTCTGAGTCCTGTGTGTTCTGAGTCCTGTGTGTTCTGAGTCCTGTGTGTTCTGAGTCTGAGTCCTGTGTGGTGTGTTCTGAGTCCTGTGTGTTCTGAGTCCTGTGTGTTCTGAGTCCTGTGTGTTCTGAGTCCTGTGTGTGTTCTGAGTCCTGTGTGTTCTGAGTCCTGTGTGTTCTGAGTCATGTGTCGTGTGTTCTGAGTCCTGTGTGTTCTGAGTCCTGTGTGATGTGTTCTGAGTCCTGTGTGACGTGTTCTGAGCCCTGTGTGTTCTGAGTCCTGTGTGTTCTGAGTCCTGTGTGTTGTGTTCTGAGCCATGTGTGTTCTGAGTCCTGTGTGCTGTGTTCTGAGTCCTGTGTGTTGTGTTCTGAGTCCTGTGTGTTCTGAGTCCTGTGTGTTCTGAGTCCTGTGTGTTCTGAGTCCTGTATGGTGTGTTCTGAGTCCTGTGTGTTCTGAGTCCTGTGTGGTGTGTTTTGAGTCCTGTGTGTTATGTTCTGAGTCCTGTGTGTTCTGAGTCCTGTGTGTTCTGAGTCCTGTGTGGTGTGTTCTGAGTCTTGTGTATTCTGAGTCATGTGTGGTGTGTTCTGAGTCCTGTGTGTTCTGAGTCCTGTGTGTTCTGAGTCCTGTATGGTGTGTTCTGAGTCCTGTCCTGTGTGTTCTGAGTCCTGTGTGGTGTGTTCTGAGTCCTGTGTGTGTTCTGAGTCCTGTGTGTTCTGAGTCCTGTGTGTGTGTTCTGAGTCCTGTGTGTGTCTGAGTCCTGTGTGGTGTGTTTTGAGTCCTGTGTGTGTGTTCTGAGTCTGTTGTGTTCTGAGTGTGTGTTCTGAGTCCTGTGTGTTCTGAGTCCTGAGTCCTGTGTGTTCTGAGTCCTGTGTGTGTGTTCTGAGTCCTGTGTGTTCTGAGTCCTGTGTGTTCTGAGTCCTGTGTGGTGTGTTCTGAGTCCTGTGTGTTCTGAGTCCTGTGTGTGTGTTCTGAGTCCTGAGTCCTGTGTGTTCTGAGTCCTGTGTGTTCTGAGTCCTGTGTGTTGTGTTCTGAGTCCTTTGTGTTCTGAGTCCTGTATGGTGTGTTCTGAGTCCTGTGTGTTCTGAGTCCTGTGTGTTGTGTTCTGAGCCCTGTGTGTTCTGAGTCCTGTGTGGTGTGTTCTGAGTCATGTGTGTTCTGAGTCCTGTGTGTGTGTTCTGAGTCCTGTGTGTGTGGTGTGTTCTGAGTCCTGTGTGTTCTGAGTTCTGAGTCCTGTGTGTTCTGAGTCCTGTGTTCTGAGTCCTGTGTGTTCTGAGTCCTGTGTGGTGTGTTCTGAGTCCTGTGTGTTATGTTCTGAGTCCTGTGTGTTCTGAGTCCTGTGTGTTCTGAGTCCTGTGTGGTGTGTTCTGAGTCCTGTGTGTTCTGAGTCCTGTGTGATGTGTTCTGAGTCCTGTGTGACGTGTTCTGAGCCCTGTGTGTTCTGAGTCCTGTGAGTTCTGAGTCCTGTGTGTTGTGTTCTGAGCCATGTGTGTTCTGAGTCCTGTGTGTGTGTTCTGAGTCCTGTGTGTTGTGTTCTGAGTCCTGTGTGTTCTGAGTCCTGTGTGTTCTGAGTCCTGTGTGTTCTGAGTCCTGTATGGTGTGTTCTGAGTCCTGTGTGTTCTGAGTCCTGTGTGGTGTGTTTTGAGTCCTGTGTGTTATGTTCTGAGTCCTGTGTGTTCTGAGTCCTGTGTGTTCTGAGTCCTGTGTGTTCTGAGTCCTGTGTGTTCTGAGTCCTGTGTGTTCTGAGTCCTGTGTGTTCTGAGTCCTGTATGGTGTGTTCTGAGTCCTGTGTGTTCTGAGTCCTGTGTGTTCTGAGTCCTGTGTGTTCTGAGTCCTGTGTGTTCTTCTGAGTCTGAGTCCCTGTGTGTCTGAGTGTGTTCTGAGTCCTGTGTGTTCTGAGTCCTGTGTGTGTGTTCTGAGTCCTGTGTGTGTTCTGAGCCCTGTGTGTTCTGAGTCCTGTGTGTTCTGAGTCCTGTGTGTTGTGTTCTGAGCCTGTGTGTTCTGAGTCCTGTGTGTGTGTTCTGAGTCCTGTGTGTTGTGTTCTGAGTCCTGTGTGTTCTGAGTCCTGTGTGTTCTGAGTCCTGTTCCTGAGTCCTGGTGTGTTCTGAGTCCTGTGTGTTCTGAGTCCTGTGTGGTGTGTTCTGAGTCCTGTGTGTGTTCTGAGTCCTGTGTGTTCTGAGTGTGTTCTGAGTCCTGTGTGGTGTGTTCTGAGTCTTGTGTATTCTGAGTCATGTGTGGTGTGTTCTGGTGTGTTCTGAGTCCTGTGTGTCTGTGTTCTGAGTCCTGTGTGTTCTGAGTCCTGTGTGTTCTGAGTCCTGTGTGTTCTGAGTCCTGTGTGGTGTGTTCTGAGTCCTGTGTGTTCTGAGTCCTGTGTGGTGTGTTCTGAGTCCTGTGTGTTCTGAGTCCTGTGTGATGTGTTCTGAGTCCTGTGTGACGTGTTCTGAGTCCTGTGTGTTCTGAGTCCTGTCTTCTGAGTCATGTGTGGTGTGTTCTGAGTCTTGTGTATTCTGAGTCATGTGTGGTGTGTTCTGAGTCCTGTGTGTTCTGAGTCCTGTGTGTTGTGTTCTGAGTCCTGTGTGTTCTGAGTCCTGTGTGTTGTGTTCTGAGCCCTGTGTGTTCTGAGTCCTGTGTGTGTGTTCTGAGTCCTGTGTGTTCTGAGTCCTGTGTGTTCTGAGTCCTGTGTGTTCTGAGTCCTGTGTGGTGTGTGAGTCCTGTGTGTTCTGAGTCCTGTGTGTTCTGAGTCCTGTGTGAGTCCTGTGTGTTCTGAGTCCTGTGTGTTCTGAGTCCTGTGTGTTCTGAGTCCTGTGTGTGTTCTGTGTTCTGAGTCCTGTGTGTGTGTTCTGAGTCCTGTGTGTTCTGAGTCCTGTGTGTGTGTTCTGAGTCCTGTGTGTGTTCTGAGTCCTGTGTGTTCTGAGTCCTGTGTGTTCTGAGTCCTGTGTGGTGTGTTCTGAGTCCTGTGTGTTCTGAGTCCTGTGTGTTCTGAGTCCTGTGTGTTCTGAGTCCTGTGTGGTGTGTTCTGAGTCCTGTGTGTTCTGAGTCCTGTGTGTTCTGAGTCCTGTGTGTTCTGAGTCCTGTGTGTTGTGTTCTGAGTCCATGTGTGTTCTGAGTCCTGTGTGTGTGTTCTGAGTCCTGTGTGTTCTGAGTGTGTTCTGAGTCCTGTGTGTTCTGAGTCCTGTATGGTGTGTTCTGAGTCCTGTGTGTTCTGAGTCCTGTGTGTTCTGAGTCCTGTGTGTTCTGAGTCCTGTGTGTGTTCTGAGTCCTGTGTGTTCTGAGTCCTGTGTGTGTGTTCTGAGTCCTGTGTGTTCTGAGTCCTGTGTGTCCTGTGTTCTGAGTCCTGTGTGCTGTGTTCTGAGTCCTGTGTGTGTGTTCTGAGTCCTGTGTGTTCTGAGTCCTGTGTGTTGTGTTCTGAGTCCTGTGTGTTCTGAGTCCTGTGTGGTGTGTTCTGAGTCCTGTGTGTTCTGAGTCCTGTGTGGTGTGTTCTGAGTCCTGTGTGTTCTGAGTCCATGTGTGGTGTGTTCTGAGTCCTGTGTGTTATGTTCTGAGTCCTGTGTGTTCTGAGTCCTGTGTGTTCTGAGTCCTGTGTGTGTGTTCTGTCCTGTGTTCTGTCCTGTTGTGTTCTGAGTCCTGTGTGTTGTGTTCTGAGTCCTTTGTGTTCTGAGTCCTGTGTGGTGTGTTCTGAGTGTTCTGAGTCCTGTGTGGTGTGTTCTGAGTCCTGTGTGTTCTGAGTCCTGTGTGTTCTGAGTGTGTTCTGAGTCCTGTGTGTGTGTTCTGAGTCCTGTGTGTTCTGAGTCCTGTGTGGTGTGTTCTGAGTCCTGTGTGTTCTGAGTCCTGTGTGTGTGTTCTGAGTCCTGTGTGTTCTGAGTCCTGTGTGTGTTCTGAGTCCTGTGTGTTCTGAGTCCTGTGTGTTCTGAGTCCTGTGTTCTGAGTCCTGTGTGTTCTGAGTCCTGTGTGTTCTGAGTCCTGTGTGGTGTGTTCTGAGTCCTGTGTGTTGTGTTCTGAGTCCTGTGTGTTCTGAGTCCTGTGTGTTCTGAGTCCTGTGTGGTGTGTTCTGAGTCCTGTGTGTTCTGAGTCCTGTGTGTGTGTTCTGAGTCCTGTGTGTTCTGTGTGTTCTGAGTCCTGTGTGTTCTGAGTCCTGTGTGTTCTGAGTCCTGTGTGTGTGTTCTGAGTCCTGTGTGTTCTGAGTCCTGTGCTGTGTTCTGAGTCCTGTGTGTGTGTTCTGAGTCCTGTGTGTTCTGAGTCCTGTGTGTTCTGAGTCCTGTGTGTTCTGAGTCCTGTATGGTGTGTTCTGAGTCCTGTGTGTTCTGAGTCCTGTGTGGTGTGTTCTGAGTCTGTGTGTGTTCTGAGTCCTGTGTGTTCTGAGTCCTGTGTGTTCTGAGTCCTGTATGGTGTGTTCTGAGTCCTGTGTGTTCTGAGTCCTGTGTGTGTGTTCTGAGTCCTGTTGTGTTCTGAGTCCTGTGTGTTCTGAGTCCTGTGTGTTCTGAGTCCTGTGTGTTCTGAGTCCTGTGTGGTGTGTTCTGAGTCCTGTGTGTGTGTTCTGAGTCCTGTGTGTTCTGAGTCCTGTGTGTGTGTGTGTTCTGAGTCCTGTGTGTTCTGAGTGTTGTGTGTGTTCTGAGTCCTGTGTGTTCTGAGTCCTGTGTGATGTGTTCTGAGTCCTGTGTGACGTGTTCTGAGCCCTGTGTGTTCTGAGTCCTGTGTGTTCTGAGTCCTGTGTGTTGTGTTCTGAGCCATGTGTGTTCTGAGTCCTGTGTGCTGTGTTCTGAGTCCTGTGTGTGTGTTCTGAGTCCTGTGTGTTCTGAGTCCTGTGTGTTCTGAGTCCTGTGTGTTCTGAGTCCTGTGTGTTCTGAGTCCTGTGTGTTCTGAGTCCTGTGTGTTCTGAGTCCTGTGTGGTGTGTTTTGAGTCCTGTGTGTTATGTTCTGAGTCCTGTGTGTTCTGAGTCCTGTGTGTTCTGAGTCCTGTGTGTTCTGAGTCCTGTATGGTGTGTTCTGAGTCCTGTGTGTTCTGAGTCCTGTGTGTTCTGAGTCCTGTGTGTTCTGAGTCCTGTATGGTGTGTTCTGAGTCCTGTGTGTTCTGAGTCCTGTGTGTTCTGAGTCCTGTGTGGTGTGTTCTGAGTCCTGTGTGTTCTGAGTCATGTGTCGTGTGTTCTGAGTCCTGTGTGTTCTGAGTCCTGTGTGATGTGTTCTGAGTCCTGTGTGACGTGTTCTGAGCCCTGTGTGTTCTGAGTCCTGTGTGTTCTGAGTCCTGTGTGTTGTGTTCTGAGCCATGTGTGTTCTGAGTCCTGTGTGCTGTGTTCTGAGTCCTGTGTGTTGTGTTCTGAGTCCTGTGTGTTCCTGTGTCCTGTGTGTTCTGAGTCCTGTGTGTTCTGAGTCCTGTGTGGTGTGTTCTGAGTCCTGTGTGTTCTGAGTCCTGTGTGGTGTGTTCTGAGTCCTGTGTGTTCTGAGTCCTGTGTGTTCTGAGTCCTGTGTGTTCTGAGTCCTGTGTGTGTTCTGAGTCCTGTGTCTGAGTCATGTGTGGTGTGTTCTGAGTCCTGTGTGTTATGTCTCTGTTCTGAGTCCTGTGTGTTCTGAGTCCTGTGTGTTCTGAGTCCTGTGTGTTCTGAGTCCTGTGTTCTGAGTCCTGAGTCCTGTGTGGTGTGTTCTGAGTCCTGTGTGGTGTGTTCTGAGTCCTGTGTGTTCTGAGTCCTGTGTGTTCTGAGTCCTGTGTGGTGTGTTCTGAGTCCTGAGTCCTGTGTGTTCTGAGTCCTGTGTTCTGAGTCCTGTGTGTTCTGAGTCCTGTGTGTTCTGAGTCCTGTGTGTTCTGAGTCCATGTGTGGTGTGTTCTGAGTCCTGTGTGTTCTGAGTCCTGTGTGTTCTGAGTCCTGTGTGTTGTGTTCTGAGTCCTGTGTGTTCTGAGTCCTGTGTGTCCTGTGTGTTCTGAGTCCTGTGTGTGTGTTCTGAGTCCTGTGTGTTCTGAGTCCTGTGTGGTGTGTTCTGAGTGTGAGTCCTGTGTGTTCTGAGTCCTGTGTGTGTGTTCTGAGTCCTGTGTGTTCTGAGTCCTGTGTGTTCTGAGTCCCTGTGTGTTCTGAGTCCTGTGTGGTGTGTTCTGAGTCCTGTGTGTTATGTTCTGAGTCCTGTGTGTTCTGAGTCCTGTGTGTTCTGAGTCCTGTGTGTTCTGAGTCCTGTGTGTGTTCTGAGTCCTGTGTGTTCTGAGTCCTGTGTGATGTGTTCTGAGTCCCTGTGTGTTCTGTGTCTGAGTCCTGTGTGTTCTGAGTCCTGTGTGTTCTGAGTCCTGTGTTCTGAGTCCTGTGTGTTCTGAGTCCTGTGTGTGTTCTGAGTCCTGTGTGTTCTGAGTCCTGTGTGTTCTGAGTCCTGTGTGTTCTGAGTCCTGTATGGTGTGTTCTGAGTCCTGTGTGTTCTGAGTCCTGTGTGGTGTGTTCTGAGTCCTGTGTGTTGTGTTCTGAGTCCTGTGTGGTGTGTTCTGAGTCCTGTGTGGTGTGGTCTGAGTCCTGTGTGTTCTGAGTCCTGTGTGGTGTGTTTTGAGTCCTGTGTGTTGTTCTGAGTCCTGTGTGTTCTGAGTCCTGTGTGTTCTGAGTCCTGTGTGTTCTGAGTCCTGTGAGTCCTGTGTGGTGTGTTCTGAGTCCTGTGTGTTCTGAGTCCTGTGTTCTGAGTGTGTGGTGTGTTCTGAGTCCTGTGTGTTCTGAGTCCTGTGTGTGTGTTCTGAGTCCTGTGTGTTCTGAGTCCTGTGATGTGTTCTGAGTCCTGTGTGAGTCCTGTGTGTTCTGAGTCCTGTGTGTTCTGAGTCCTGTGTGTTCTGAGTCCTGTGTGTTGTGTTCTGAGCCATGTGTGTTCTGAGTCCTGTGTGAGTCCTGTGTTCTGAGTCCTGTGTGTTGTGTTCTGAGTCCTGTGTGTTCTGAGTCCTGTGTGTTCTGAGTCCTGTGTGTTCTGAGTCCTGTATGGTGTGTTCTGAGTCCTGTGTGTTCTGAGTCCTGTGTGGTGTGTTTTGAGTCCTGTGTGTTATGTTCTGAGTCCTGTGTGTTCTGAGTCCTGTGTTCTGAGTCCTGTGTGTTCTGAGTCCTGTGTGTTCTGAGTCCTGTGTGTTCTGAGTCCTGTGTGTTCTGAGTCCTGTGTGTTCTGAGTCCTGTAGTCCTGTGTGTGTGTTCTGAGTCCTGTGTTCTGAGTCCTGTGTGTTCTGAGTCTGAGTCTGTGTGTTCTGAGTCCTGTGTGTTCTGAGTGTGGTGTGTTCTGAGTCCTGTGTGTTCTGAGTCCTGTGTGGTGTGTTCTGAGTCCTGTGTGTTCTGAGTCCTGTGTGTGTTCTGAGTCCTGTGTTCTGAGTCCTGTGTTCTGAGCCCTGTGTGTTCTGAGTCCTGTGTGTTCTGAGTCCTGTGTGTTGTGTTCTGAGCCATGTGTGTTCTGAGTCCTGTGTGTGTGTTCTGAGTCCTGTGTGTTGTGTTCTGAGTCCTGTGTGTTCTGAGTCCTGTGTGTTCTGAGTCCTGTGTGTTCTGAGTGGTGTGTTCTGAGTCCTGTGTGTTCTGAGTCCTGTGTGGTGTGTTTTGAGTCCTGTGTGTTATGTTCTGAGTCCTGTGTGTTCTGAGTCCTGTGTGTTCTGAGTCCTGTGTGGTGTGTTCTGAGTCCTGTGTGTTCTGAGTCCTGTGTGGTGTGTTCTGAGTCCTGTGTGTGTTCTGAGTCCTGTGTGTTCTGAGTCCTGTGTGTTCTGAGTCCTGTGTGTTCTGAGTCCTGTGTGGTGTGTTCTGAGTCCTGTGTGTTCTGAGTCCTGTCCTGTGTGTTCTGAGTCCTGTGTGTTCTGAGTCCTGTGTGTTCTGTGTTCTGAGTCCTGTGTGACGTGTTCTGAGTCCTGTGTGTTCTGAGTCCTGTGTGTTCTGAGTCCTGTATGGTGTGTTCTGAGTCTTGTGTGTTCTGAGTCATGTGTGGTGTGTTCTGAGTCCTGTGTGTTCTGAGTCCTGTGTGTTGTGTTCTGAGTCCTGTGTGTTCTGAGTCCTGTGTGTTGTGTTCTGAGCCCTGTGTGTTCTGAGTCCTGTGTGGTGTGTTTTGAGTCCTGTGTGTTATGTTCTGAGTCCGTGTTCTCTGAGTCCTGTGTGTTCTGAGTCCTGTGTGTGTTCTGAGTCCTGTGTGTGTGTTCTGAGTCCTGTGTGTTCTGAGTCCTGTGTGTTCTGAGTCCTGTGTGTTCTGAGTCCTGTGTGTTCTGAGTCCTGTTGTGTTCTGAGTCCTGTGTGTTCTGAGTCCTGTGTGTTGTGTTCTGAGTCCTGTGTGTTCTGAGTCCTGTGTGGTGTGTTCTGAGTCCTGTGTGTTATGTTCTGAGTCCTGTGTGTTCTGAGTCCTGTGTGTTCTGAGTCCTGTGTTCTGAGTCCTGTGTGTGTTCTGAGTCCTGTGTGTTCTGAGTCATGTGTGTGTGTTCTGAGTCCTGTGTGTTCTGAGTCCTGTGTGTGTGTTCTGAGTCCTGTGTGTGTGTTCTGAGTCCTGTGTGTTCTGAGTCCTGTGTGTTCTGAGTCCTGTGTGTGTGTTCTGTGTTCTGAGTCCATGTGTGTGTTCTGAGTCCTGTGTGTTGTGTTCTGAGTCCTGTGTGTTCTGAGTCCTGTGTGTTCTGAGTCCTGTGTGTTCTGAGTCCTGTGTGTTCTGAGTCCTGTGTGTTCTGAGTCCTGTGTGTTCTGAGTCCTGAGTCCTGGTGTGTTCTGAGTCCTGTGTGTTCTGAGTCCTGTGTGTGTGTTCTGAGTCCTGTGTGTTCTGAGTCCTGTGTGGTGTGTTCTGAGTCCTGTGTGTTCTGAGTCCTGTGTGTTCTGAGTGTGTGTTCTGAGTCCTGTGTGTTCTGAGTCCTGTGTGTTGTGTTCTGAGCCCTGTGTGTTCTGAGTCCTGTGTGTGTGTTCTGAGTCCTGTGTATTCTGAGTCATGTGTGGTGTGTTCTGAGTCCTGTGTGTTCTGAGTCATGTGTGGTGTGTTCTGAGTCCTGTTCTGAGTCCTGTGTGTTCTGAGTCCTGTGTGTTCTGAGTCCTGGTGTGTTCTGAGTCCTGTGTGTGTGTTCTGAGTCCTGTGTGTGTTCTGAGTCCTGTGTGTTCTGAGTCCTGTGTGGTGTGTTCTGAGTCCTGTGTATTCTGAGTCCATGTGTGGTGTGTTCTGAGTCCTGTGTGTTCTGAGTCCTGTGTGTTCTGAGTGTGTTCTGAGTCCTGTGTGTGTGTTCTGAGTCCTGTGTGTTCTGAGTCCTGGTGTGTTCTGAGTCCTGTGTGTTCTGAGTCCTGTGTGGTGTGTTCTGAGTCCTGTGTGTTCTGAGTCCTGTGTGGTGTGTTCTGAGTCATGTGTGTTCTGAGTCCTGTGTGTTGTGTTCTGAGTCCTGTGTGTTCTGAGTCCTGTGTGTTCTGAGTCCTGTGTGTTCTGAGTCCTGTGTGGTGTGTTCTGAGTCCTGTGTGTTCTGAGTCCTGTGTGTTCTGAGTCCTGTGTGTTCTGAGTCCTGTGTGGTGTGTTCTGAGTCCTGTGTGTTCTGAGTCCTGTGTGATGTGTTCTGAGTCCTGTGTGACGTGTTCTGAGCCCTGTGTGTTCTGAGTCCTGTGTGTTCTGAGTCCTGTGTGTTGTGTTCTGAGCCATGTGTGTTCTGAGTCCTGTGTGCTGTGTTCTGAGTCCTGTGTGTTGTGTTCTGAGTCCTGTGTGTTCTGAGTCCTGTGTGTTCTGAGTCCTGTGTGTTCTGAGTCCTGTGTGGTGTGTTCTGAGTCCTGTGTGTTCTGTCCTGTGTGGTGTGTTCTGAGTCCTGTGTGTTCTGAGTCCTGTGTGTTCTGAGTCCTGTGTGTTCTGAGTCCTGTGTGGTGTGTTCTGAGTCTTGTGTATTCTGAGTCATGTGTGGTGTGTTCTGAGTCCTGTGTGTTATGTTCTGAGTCCTGTGTGTTCTGAGTCCTGTGTGTTCTGAGTCCTGTGTGTTCTGAGTCCTGTGTTCTGAGTGTGTTCTGAGTCCTGTGTGTGTGTTCTGAGTCCTGTGTGTTCTGAGTCCGTGTGTTCTGAGTCCTGTGTGTTCTGAGTCCTGTGTGATGTGTTCTGAGTCCTGTGTGTGTTCTGAGTCCTGTGTGTTCTGAGTCCTGTGTGTTCTGAGTCCTGTGTGTTGTGTTCTGAGTCCTGTGTGTTCTGAGTCCTGTGTGCTGTGTTCTGAGTCCTGTGTGTTGTGTTCTGAGTCCTGTGTGTTCTGAGTCCTGTGTGTTCTGAGTCCTGTGTGTTCTGAGTCCTGTATGGTGTGTTCTGAGTCCTGTGTGTTCTGAGTCCTGTGTGGTGTGTTCTGAGTCCTGTGTGTGTTCTGAGTCCTGTGTGTTCTGAGTCCTGTGTGTTCTGAGTCCTGTGTGGTGTGTTCTGAGTCCTGTGTGTTCTGAGTCATGTGTGGTGTGTTCTGAGTCCTGTGTGTTCTGAGTCCTGTGTGTTCTGAGTCCTGTGTGTTCTGAGTCCTGTGTGTTCTGAGTCCTGTGTGGTGTGTTCTGAGTCCTGTGTGTTCTGAGTCCTGTGTGTGTGTTCTGAGTCCTGTGTGTTCTGAGTCCTGTGTGATGTGTTCTGAGTCCTGTGTGTGTTCTGAGTCCTGTGTGTTCTGAGTGTTCTGAGTCCTGTGTGAGTCCTGTGTGTTCTGAGTCCTGTGTGTTCTGAGTCCTGTGTGTGTGTGTTCTGAGTCCTGTGTGTTCTGAGTCCTGTGTGTGTGTTCTGAGTCCTGTGTGTTCTGAGTCCTGTGTGTGTGTTCTGAGTCCTGTGTGTTCTGAGTCCTGTGTGGTGTGTTCTGAGTCCTGTGTGTTCTGAGTCCTGTGTGTTCTGAGTCCTGTGTGTTCTGAGTCCTGTGTGTGTGTTCTGAGTCCTGTGTGACGTGTTCTGAGCCCTGTGTGTTCTGAGTCCTGTGTGTTCTGAGTCCTGTGTGTGTGTTCTGAGTCCATGTGTGTTCTGAGTCCTGTGTGTTCTGAGTCCTGTGTGTTCTGAGTCCTGTGTGTTCTGAGTCCTGTGTGTTCTGAGTCCTGTGTGTTCTGAGTCCTGTGTGTTCTGAGTCCTGTGTGTTCTGAGTCCTGTGTGTTCTGAGTCCTGTGTGGTGTGTTCTGAGTCCTGTGTGTTCTGAGTCCTGTGTGTTCTGAGTCCTGTGTGTTCTGAGTCCTGTGTTCTGAGTGTGTTCTGTCCTGTGTGTTCTGAGTCCTGTGTGGTGTGTTCTGAGTCCTGTGTGTTCTGAGTCCTGTGTGTGTGTTCTGAGTCCTGTGTGTTCTGAGTCCTGTGAGTCCTGTGTGTTCTGAGTCCTGTGTATTCTGAGTCATGTGTGGTGTGTTCTGAGTCCTGTGTGTTCTGAGTCCTGTGTGGTGTGTTCTGAGTCCTGTGTGTTCTGAGTCCTGTGTGTTCTGAGTCCTGTGTGTTCTGAGTCCTGTGGTGGTGTGTTCTGAGTCCTGTGTGTTCTGAGTCCTGTGTGAGTCCTGTGTGTTCTGAGTCCTGTGTGGTGTGTTCTGAGTCCTGTGTGTTCTGAGTCATGTGTGGTGTGTTCTGAGTCCTGTGTGTTCTGAGTCCTGTGTGTGTGTTCTGAGTCCTGTGTGTTGTGTTCTGAGTCCTGTGTGTTCTGAGTCCTGTGTTCTGAGTCCTGTGTGTTCTGAGTCCTGTGTGTGTGTTCTGAGTCCTGTGTGTTCTGAGTCCATGTGTGTGTGTTCTGAGTCCTGTGTGTTCTGAGTCCTGTGTGTGTGTTCTGAGTCCTGTGTGTTGTGTTCTGAGTCCTGTGTGTTCTGAGTCCTGTGTGTTCTGAGCCCTGTGTGTTCTGAGTCCTGTGTGGTGTGTTTTGAGTCCTGTGTGTTATGTTCTGAGTCCTGTGTGTTCTGAGTCCTGTGTGTTCTGAGTCCTGTGTGGTGTGTTCTGAGTCCTGTGTGTTCTGAGTCCTGTGTGATGTGTTCTGAGTCCTGTGTGACGTGTTCTGAGCCCTGTGTGTTCTGAGTCCTGTGAGTTCTGAGTCCTGTGTGTTGTGTTCTGAGCCATGTGTGTTCTGAGTCCTGTGTGCTGTGTTCTGAGTCCTGTGTGTTGTGTTCTGAGTCCTGTGTGTTCTGAGACCTGTGTGTTCTGAGTCCTGTGTGTTCTGAGTCCTGTATGGTGTGTTCTGAGTCCTGTGTGTTCTGAGTCCTGTGTGGTGTGTTTTGAGTCCTGTTCTGAGTCCTGTGTGTTCTGAGTCCTGTGTGTTCTGAGTCCTGTGTGTTCTGAGTCCTGTATGGTGTGTTCTGAGTCCTGTGTGTTCTGAGTCCTGTGTGGTGTGTTCTGAGTCCTGTGTGTTCTGAGTCCTGTGTGTTCTGAGTCCTGTGTTCTGAGTCCTGTGTGTTCTGAGTCCTCTGAGTCCTGTGTGTTCTGAGTCCTGTGTGGTGTGTTCTGAGTCCTGTGTGTTCTGAGTCATGTGTCGTGTGTTCTGAGTCCTGTGTGTTCTGAGTCCTGTGTGTGTGTTCTGAGTCCTGTGTGTGTTCTGAGTCCTGTGTGTTCTGAGTCCTGTGTGTTCTGAGTCCTGTGTGTTGTGTTCTGAGCCATGTGTGTTCTGAGTCCTGTGTGCTGTGTTCTGAGTCCTGTGTGTGTGTGAGTCCTGTGTGTTCTGAGTCCTGTGTGTTCTGAGTCCTGTGTGTTCTGAGTCCTGTGTGTTCTGAGTCCTGTATGGTGTGTTCTGAGTCCTGTGTGTTCTGAGTCCTGTGTGGTGTGTTTTGAGTCCTGTGTGTGTTCTGAGTCCTGTGTGTTCTGAGTCCTGTGTGTTCTGAGTCCTGTGTGTTCTGAGTCTGTGTGTTCTGAGTCCTGTGTGGTGTGTTCTGAGTCCTGTGTGTTGTGTTCTGAGTCCTGTGTGTTCTGAGTCCTGTGTGTGTGTGTTCTGAGTCCTGTGTGGTGTGTTCTGAGTCCTGTGTGTTCTGAGTCCTGTGTGGTGTGTTCTGAGTCCTGTGTGTTCTGAGTCCTGTGTGTGTGTTCTGAGTCCTGTGTGTTCTGAGTCCTGTGTGTTCTGAGTCCTGTGTTCTGAGTCATGTGTGGTGTGTTCTGAGTCCTGTGTGTTCTGAGTCATGTGTGGTGTGTTCTGAGTCCTGTGTGTTCTGAGTCCTGTGTGTTGTGTTCTGAGTCCTGTGTGTTCTGAGTCCTGTGTGTTGTGTTCTGAGTCCCTGTGTGTTCTGAGTCCTGTGTTCTGAGTGTGTTCTGAGTCCTGTGTGTGTTCTGAGTCCTGTGTGTTCTGAGTCCTGTGTGTTCTGAGTCCTGTGTGTTCTGAGTCCTGTGTGTTCTGAGTCCTGTGTGTTCTGAGTCCTGTGTCTGAGTGTGTTCTGAGTCCTGTGTGTTCTGAGTCCTGTGTGTTCTGAGTCCTGTGTGTTCTGTGTGAGTGTGTGTTCTGAGTCCTGTGTGTGTGTTCTGAGTCCTGTGTGTTCTGAGTCCTGTGTGTTCTGAGTCCTGTTCTGAGTCCTGTGTGTTCTGAGTCCTGTGTGTTCTGAGTCCTGTGTGGTGTGTTCTGAGTCCTGTGTGTTCTGAGTCATGTGTCGTGTGTTCTGAGTCCTGTGTGTTCTGAGTCCTGTGTGATGTGTTCTGAGTCCTGTGTGACGTGTTCTGAGCCCTGTGTGTTCTGAGTCCTGTGTGTTCTGAGTCCTGTGTGTTGTGTTCTGAGTCCTGTGTGTTCTGAGTCCTGTGTGTTGTGTTCTGAGTCCTGTGTGTTCTGAGTCCTGTGTGTTCTGAGTCCTGTGTGTTCTGAGTCCTGTATGGTGTGTTCTGAGTCCTGTGTGTGTTCTGAGTCCTGTGTTCTGAGTCCTGTGTGTTCTGAGTCCTGTGTGTTCTGAGTCCTGTGTGGTGTGTTCTGAGTCCTGTGTGTTCTGAGTCCTGTGTGTGTTCTGATGTGTGTTCTGAGTCCTGTGTGTCCTGTGTGTGTTCTGAGTCCTGTGTGTTCTGTGTCTGTGTTCTGAGTCTGTGGTGTGTTCTGAGTCCTGTTGTGTTCTGAGTCCTGTGTGTTCTGAGTCCTGTGTGGTGTGTTCTGAGTCCTGTGTGTTCTGAGTCCTGTGTGGTGTGTTCTGAGTCCTGTGTGTTCTGAGTCATGTGTGGTGTGTTCTGAGTCTTGTGTATTCTGAGTCATGTGTGGTGTGTTCTGAGTCCTGTGTGTTCTGAGTCCTGTGTGTTCTGAGTCCTGTGTGTTCTGAGTCCTGTATGGTGTGTTCTGAGTCCTGTGTGTTCTGAGTCCTGTGTGGTGTGTTCTGAGTCCTGTGTGTTCTGAGTCATGTGTTCTGAGTCCTGTGTGTTCTGAGTCCTGTGTGTGTGTTCTGAGTCCTGTGTGTGTGTTCTGAGTCCTGTGTGATGTGTTCTGAGTCCTGTGTGTTCTGAGTCCTGTGTTCTGAGTCCTGTGTGTTCTGAGTCTTGTGTATTCTGAGTCATGTGTGGTGTGTTCTGAGTCCTGTGTGTTCTGAGTCCTGTGTGTTGTGTTCTGAGTCCTGTGTGTTCTGAGTCCTGTGTGTTCTGAGCCCTGTGTGTTCTGAGTCCTGTGTGGTGTGTTTTGAGTCCTGTGTGTTATGTTCTGAGTCCTGTGTGTTCTGAGTCCTGTGTGTTCTGAGTCCTGTGTGGTGTGTTCTGAGTCCTGTGTGTTCTGAGTCCTGTGTGGTGTGTTCTGAGTCCTGTGTGTTCTGAGTCCTGTGTGATGTGTTCTGAGTCCTGTGTGTGTTCTGAGTCCCTGTGTGTTCTGAGTCCTGTGTGTTCTGAGTCCTGTGTGTTCTGAGTCCTGTGTGTGTGTGTTCTGAGTCCTGTGTGTTCTGAGTCCCTGGTGTGTTTCTGAGTCCTGTGTGTTATGTTCTGAGTCCTGTGTGTTCTGAGTCCTGTGTGTTCTGAGTCCTGTTCTGTGTGTTCTGAGTCCTGTGTGTTCTGAGTCCTGTGTGTTCTGAGTCCTGTGTGAGTCCTGTGTGTTCTGAGTCCTGTGTGTTCTGAGTCCTGTGTGTTCTGAGTCCTGTGTGGTGTGTTCTGAGTCCTGTGTGTTCTGTCATGTGTGGTGTGTTCTGAGTCCTGTGTGAGTCCTGTGTGTGTTCTGAGCCCTGTGTGTTCTGAGTCCTGTGTGTTCTGAGTCTGTGTGTTGTGTTCTGAGTCCTGTGTGTGTGTGTTCTGAGTCCTGTGTGTGTTCTGAGTCCTGTGTGTTCTGAGTCCTGTGTGTTCTGAGTCCTGTGTGTGTGTGTGTGTTCTGAGTCCTGTGTGTTCTGAGTCCTGTGTGGTGTGTTCTGAGTCCTGTGTGTTCTGAGTCCTGTGTGGTGTGTTCTGAGTCTTGTGTCCTGTGTGTTCTGAGTCCTGTGTGTGTTCTGAGTCCTGTGTGTAGTCCTGTGTGTTCTGAGTCCTGTGTGTTCTGAGTCCTGTGTGTTCTGAGTCCTGTGTGTTCTGAGTCCTGTGTGGTGTGTTCTGAGTCCTTTGTGTTCTGAGTCCTGTGTGGTGTGTTCTGAGTCCTGTGTGTTCTGAGTCCTGTGTGTCCTGTGTGTTCTGAGTCCTGTGTGTTGTGTTCTGAGTCCTGTGTGTTCTGAGTCCTGTGGTGTGTTCTGAGTCCTGTGTGTTCTGAGTCCTGTGTGTTGTGTTCTTTGAGTCCTGTGTGTGTGTTCTGAGTCCTGTGTGTTCTGAGTCATGTTCTGTCCTGTGTGTTCTGAGTCCTGTGTGTTCTGAGTCCTGTGTGGTGTGTTCTGAGTCCTGTGTGGTGTGTTCTGAGTCCCTGTGTGTTCTGAGTCCTGTGTGTTCTGAGTCCTGTGTGTTCTGAGTCCTGTATGGTGTGTTCTGAGTCCTGTGTGTTCTGAGTCCTGTGTTCTGAGTCCTGTGTGTTGTGTTCTGAGTCCATGTGTGTTCTGAGTCCTGTGTGTTCTGAGTCCTGTGGTGTGTTCTGAGTCCTGTGTGTTCTGAGTCCTGTGTGTTCTGAGTCCTGTGTGGTGTGTTCTGAGTCCTGTGTGTTCTGAGTCCTGTGTGTTCTGAGTCCTGTGTGTTGTGTTCTGAGCCCTGTCCTGTGTGTTCTGAGTCCTGTGTGTTCTGAGTCCTGTGTGTGTCCTGTGTGTTCTGAGTCCTGTGTGAGTCCTGTGTGGTGTGTTCTGAGTCCTGTGTGTTCTGAGTCCTGTGTGTGTGTTCTGAGTCCTGTGTGTGTTCTGAGTCCTGTGTGTTGTGTTCTGAGCCATGTGTGTTCTGAGTCCTGTGTGCTGTGTTCTGAGTCCTGTGTGTTGTGTTCTGAGTCCTGTGTGTGTGTTCTGAGTCCTGTGTGTCCTGTGTGTTCTGAGTCCTGTGTGTTCTGAGTCCTGTGTGGTGTGTTCTGAGTCCTGTGTATTCTGAGTCATGTGTGGTGTGTTCTGAGTCCTGTGTGTTCTGAGTCTGTGTGGTGTGTTCTGAGTCCTGTGTGTTCTGAGTCCTGTGTGGTGTGTTCTGAGTCCTGTGTGTTATGTTCTGAGTCCTGTGTGTTCTGAGTCCTGTGTGTTCTGAGTCCTTTGTGTTCTGAGTCCTGTGTCCTGTGTGTTCTGTGTTGTGTTCTGAGTCCTTTGTGTTCTGAGTCCTGTGTGGTGTGTTCTGAGTCCTGTGTGTTCTGAGTCCTGTGTGGTGTGTTGTGTTCTGAGTCCTGTGTGTTCTGAGTCCTGTGTGTTCTGAGTCCTGTGTGGTGTGTTCTGAGTCATGTGTGTTCTGAGTCCTGTGTGGTGTGTTCTGAGTCCTGTGTGTGTTCTGAGTCATGTGTGTTGTGTTCCTGAGTTCTGTGTGTTGTGTTCTGAG